>NC_089511.1:15659293-15771793 GCF_036850995.1 Saccopteryx leptura | reverse complement strand
CCTCTCTCCCCCTTCTCTTTCTCCTCCCTCCCTCTCTTTCACCTTAACATGGCCCCAATTCTATGGCTTTACCTCTGCAAAGAGACCAGCACATAGAAACGGTCAGTGCATAGCTGCTGAATAAGGGAGAGGAAGAGTAAAGAAGGGACTGGGCAGTGCTGTCCAGAGGGCAACCTGCTAGACTGGTCGGGCCAGGAAGACCCCTGCCTCCTTGGAAGGCATGTCCCATTGCTGTTTGAATACCTCCTCTGGCCACACCCACGTGCCTCAGCTTCCTGACACGGAGTCTGTTACCTGCGCACGCGCGCTTGTGTTCCACGCCATCTAGCTGTCGGTCTGTTGTTTATACATCTGTCCCTGTCTAAACATACACAGCTGTTCAGGATGAGGTTCCGTAAAAAAAAAACTCAGAGAAGTCATTTAACTCCTGGATCCGTTAATTCTTTCCTCTTGAATCTGTGAATTTCATGTAGATTTTAATAAATAAAAGCTTGCCCCAAACCCCTACCATGTAAAAGACAAATACAGCAGAGCTCCTGTGGATTAAACACAAGGAAGCAGGAAAGGTGGGGTGCCCAGAATCAGCTTCCCACACTACCTTCACGCACCCTCGTCCCTCTGGCAGCCTTGGGGGTCCTCCACACGGCCCTGTCTCTGTCACACACGGCTAGGGACGTCACTGGATTAAGTCACCACTGAATTTCCATATGGTGCGTGCTGCCTGTGATTTTGTGCTGTCGCTCAAACTGCCAAGTCTGGGTCTCTGGGCGGGTTCCTGGTGTGCAGCAGATTCTGGTAGTATGCAGGAGGTGCTGGGGGAGCCGTAAAGGATGCTGATGACAGATCTCCTGCCCTTCAGAAGGGACCGGGGGTGGCTGGCACATGGTCGGGAAGGTGATTCCCTCAAGCAACAAGGTGTCCTGGCCCTTCAGGTCCAAATGACTGACAGAAGGTTCTCAGCAGTAGGTGCTGCCTCTCCTTCCGTCAAGTCCTGACTGAGCGTCGGTTCCATGCTCGGCCACCGTGTGCTGCTGTAACAAGGTCCGAAGGAACGAACACTGCTTGCTTGCTACTCACCTCTCTGCTCGTTTTCCAATCCAACCCTCTGCATGGGATGGAAGCTTGACGTGACTGGCAGCCCGGCCTGCTGGATGCTCTAGAGAGGTGTTTTTCAACCTCCGGTCCATGGGCCGGTCTGCCAGAAATTTTGTGCCAGCCCACAAAAGAGTTAATCGTTCTGGTGTTGTACGCAGATTATAGACCCGATGATCTTAGCTGAATTCGCTTATACTCAGGGTGATTTCTGCCTTAGCAGTCTCTGAAATAATTCTCCTGATTTACCATTCCCCAAGGGTAAAAAGTTGGAAAAACATTGATCTAGTGTCTCGACCAGTGTCGGCACATGGTCGATGCCCCAGAAATACTGGTTGACAGGATAGAGGGTTGAGAGAGGTGATCCCACGGGGAGGTGTGTGTGCAGTGTTGGGAAAGGGGGCAGGGTCTCAGGTGGTAACACTTTGGCCAGGGCCTGAAAGAACAGAGAAGTTTACAAAGAAGCGAAGAGGAAGGGGAGTTCCGTGCAAAGGCAAACGCAGGAACACAGGCGGGGAAGAGAGACAGTGTGGCGGGGAAGAGAGACAGTGTGGCGGGGAAGAGAGACAATGTGGCAGGGAAGAGAGACAATGTGGCGGGGAAGAGATATTGTGGCAGGGGAGAGAGACAGTGTGGCAGGGAAGAGAGAGACAGTGTGGCAGGGAAGAGAGACAGTGTGGCGGGGAAGAGAGACAATGTGGCGGGGAAGAGAGACAATGTGGTGGGGAAGAGAGACAGTGTGGCGGGGAAGAGAGACAGTGTGGCGGGGAAGAGAGACAGTGTGGCGGGGAAGAGATATTGTGGCGAGAAGAGAGACAGTGTGGCGGGGAAGAGAGACAATGTGGCGGGGAAGAGACAGTGTGGCGGGGAAGAGAGACAGTGTGGCGGGGAAGAGAGACAGTGTGGCGGGGAAGAGAGACAATGTGGCGGGGAAGAGATCGTGTGGTGGGGAAGAGAGACAGTGTGGCGGGGAACAGAGACAGTGTGGCGGGGAACAGAGACAGTGTGGTAACGGCCTGTTCTTGAGGGAGCTGCCCCAGGGGAAGCGGGGCTCCCCCACAAAGGGCCTTCCCTAGGGGAGGAGCAGGCCTGGTTCCCAACGGAAGCTCTGGAGTTCGCCTGCCTGCCAGGGTCTGAATCCTACAAGCCGAGTGGGCTACTTTATTCATTCTCTCTGTCTTGAATTTTCCAACTTCCAGATGGATACAACGGTCCATTTAAGCACAGGACCTAGACCAAAGGGGGCTTGGTTATTGTTTAAAAAACAGAAGAGGCCAACCCAAGGAGACCTGAATGCCTCAAAACCAGGAATGGCGCGAGCAGGCTGTGGCGCGGAATGAGCATAGAACGGTGGGGGGGGGTGGCGGGGGGGCGGTGCCTGGGCTGCCTGCGTCGTCCCCAACCACTTCCCTCACCCGCTGGAGACACTGGGAGTGCTCCCTCTGCCCCTGCTGCTCTAAATGCCAAATAATTCTCCTTCCATTATGTGTACTTTAAGGGTGTTGCCCGTTGCCCACGGCAGGACCACCATTTCTCCTTTCCTCACTTTCATTATGGAAAGCAGGACTGTGTGTCTGTACTCTGTGCACCTTTGCAGGCGGCCTTAGGAATAAGACGGGGCCCACGTAAAATGCACGTGCACCGTGCGTGGCCTGCATTGTCAGAAGAGGTGCGCGGCGGTGGAGGCTGGCCCTGCTGCGTTTCCAGCCTAGTTTCTTCTCCACGAAGACCTAGATTCCTGGAGAGTCACTAGACTCTGCTCCCGCCTCCATCACCACATCCACCCTGACATTTGTCACCCCCTGTAATTCTCTCTCTGCCCTTGGAAAAGAACCGAGGTCATTCCTCAGGGTCCCCTCACATTCCAGCCCGGACATGTGGTATTCATGCGGTTCCTAAAGAGAGACCTTGGCACCCCGGAGCCAGGGCCTCCGTGGGCTCACCCCCTTCCCCTCGGGGCCTCTCTGTTTGTCCCTAAAATAATCACAGTTCGACAGATCAGTCCCTCCCCTTCAGTCATTCATGTTTGTCTTTGCAATACTGTTATTTCTTTTGACTCCTTCTGCTTTTCTTAAATATTTTGAAGAAAAGTATAACATGGATAGAAAATTAGTACTTTCCTTCTCACCTCCAAATAGATAAAATTAAAGGGAAACTATATAACTGAATTTACTTTGAGCCCCCAAATGCCTCCTATGTTAAAAGAGAGATTGCTTCAGGAATCACTGCAAATACAGACTTTCTTCTTCTTGAGATCAGGACGGAGAGAAAATTGAAAAGGGACTTCTTCCTGATTCACTGTCATTTCATGCCAATAATAATGACAACAGTAACTTTTGAACTCCGGCAGTAGCAGACATTTCATGAACTTCTATATATTTTTTTTCTATTGAATCCTTATAACAGAAAATGGATACGTTTCTGATGGTGGCATTGACTAATACTTAAGAAACAGTACATTTGTGCCAGAAACATTAGCATGTATAATTTTCATGCATCGACTCACCTGTCCCCACCCCTTTGAAGGCTCTGTGAGGTATCACACAGTATCTGTTTTACAAATAAAGAAGAGAATCCGAAGTCACAGATCTGGCACGCAGCAGTGTCCCAGTGGGCATGGCCCTCTGGACTCAGAGTTCCATACCCCAGCCAGGCGGCACTTCCTGCCAAAGTCTGTCTAATTCCACAGCGCGCCCCCGGCTCACTCCTTGCTGGCTCCGTGACACATACACTTAGTCTGGCTCCTGGAAAGGGTCCTCTGGCTTTCCCCAGGCGACCAGGACATCTTGTCAAGGAGCTTCTGCCCATGCGATGTCCTCTGAAAGGTCACACAGTCACTGTGGTCGCAGGTGTAGCCCTGAAATCACAAGCCCCAATTGAGTCCTGGGGGGGGGGGGGGGGCAGAGTCTCCTAGAGACCCTCCAGCTCCCTGCTTCCTCCCGTGTGCTCACAATCCCACCGAGGGTGGCGGGCTACTTGTAGCTGGGCACCTGACTGTTCTCTCAATTACGGAATTCTATAGGCTAGAACAGGAAAGACCCTTATGTGACCGTCAGAACCATACCAGTACCCGGTGTCCAATTGATTTTATAAGTTGCTGGATAAGAAATGCGGTTTAAATATTTCCAGAGATGAATGAACAACATGTGAATAGTGTATGTGTGTGTGTGTGTGTGTGTGTGTAACTGACACACTGACAATACTGGACAGCGACAGATCTAGCAAAGCCAAGATGATGTAAAGAAAACCTTCTGAAAATGCAGCCCGGCTTTCTTGGCTGATGCCACAGGTGGAGATTTAATAAGTGGACGCAGCCGTGGAAGACTTCACAGAGCCTCTGATTCGAGTGCGAATGGGGCCATTTGCCCATCACCTTCACACTGATCATCCAGGCCGTCTCGTGAGACAATGACCCAACTCTACCCAACTATTGACAGTGTTATATTTGTCCCCATTCTCGGTAAAAGTAAACTCCACTCATTATCATTTGAGGAATTTTTCTAAAAGATGAAAAGGAGAGAAAGAAATGGACCTGTGTGTGTGAGTGTGTGTATGTATGAGTGTGTATGTATGAGTGTGTGTGAGCGTGCGTGTAAGCATGCTTGGGAGGAGTCCCGAGGACACAGCCTCAATAAATCTTCCTATGAGAACATTAGAGACCAGCACTTGATTCCCCCCCAGATCTTCAAGAAGGTCAGAGTCGGTGCGTGCAAGTGCAAAGTGTCATTCCACCAGGAAGTGCAGCAGACTGACTGAAAGACTGCCATGCCCACCTCCCCTGCCGACCCTGCAGGGATCCGGAGTGGTTCATGAGGGGTGGTGAGGGTGCAGTGGCCCGCCCGCCAGACTCCCTCCCTGGCTCGCTGGTCCACGTCAGCCCCCCTGCAGCCAGACTCGCATTTGTGTCCGAAGAGAATTACAAGTCACCGCTCACTGCAGGCCTGAGGCATGGGCACACAGGTGAGACCTCCAAGTCAGGGACTTGCTTTCTACTAACTCATCTGTTCATAAGCTCTCTGGGAGCGTTAGTGTGTGCCTTGGTCCACCTGGTATGCAACAGGCAAGAGGACATTCCTGCTCCTTGCCCTGGTGGAGCTTGCAATGTGAATTCATATAGCCTGTCTCTATAGAATAAGTGTCTAAGAACATGGAAATAAGAAAATGGCAGCCCTGGCCGCTTGGTTCAGCAGTAGAGTGTCGGCCTGGCATGTGGAAGTCTCAGGTTTGATTCCCGGCCAGGGCACACAGGAGAAGTGCCCATCTGCTTCTCCAGCCCTCCCCCTCTCCTTCCTCTCTGTCTCTCTCTCCTCCTCCCGCAACTAAGGCTCTATTGGAGCAAAGTTGGCCCGGGTGCTGAGGATGGCTCCATGGCCTCTGCCTCGGGTGCTAAAATGCCTCAAAGCAACGCCCCAGATGGGCAGAGCATTGCCCCCTGGCAGGCATGCTGAGTGGATCCCGGTTGGGCGCATGCAGAAATCTGTCTCTGTGCCTCCCTGCTTCTCACTTCAGCAAAATAAAAAAAATAAAATAAATAAAATAAAATGGCTTCTTTCTTCCTAACTAAATTTTACATTCTAAAAGGACAGTCCCACTTAATTCTGTGAAACCTTCTTTTGTTTCTTTCTGAGCCTAGTGTCCCCAGAGAGAACCCCCTTCTATCATATCATAGATTGGTTGTGTTGCTATGAATAGTGACACTTTCTTTCTTTCTTTCTTTCTTTCTTTCTTTCTTTCTTTCTTTCTTTCTTTCTTTCTTTCTTTCCTTCCTTCCTTCCTTCCTTCCTTCCTTCCTTCCTTCCTTCCTTCTTTCTTTTTTTTTTTCAGTGAGTCCTTCTTTCTTTTTTTTTTTTTTTTCAGTGAGAGTAGGAGAGGTAGAGAGAGAGACCCCTTCACATGCCCTGACTGGGACCCACCGAACAAGACCTCTATCAGAGGACGTTCTGCTCATCTGGGATGTTGCTCCATTGCTTGGCAAGCGAGCTAATTTTAGCACCTGAGATAAGGCCACAGAGCCATCCTCAGTGCCTGGGGCCAACTCGCTTGAACTAATTGAGCCGTCACTTTGGGAGGGGAAGAGAGAGAAAGAGAAAAGAGGGAGAGGGAGGGGTGAAGAAGCAGATGGTCACTTCTCCTGTGTGCCTTGACTGAGAATTGAAACTGAGACATCCACACGCTGGGCAGACACTCTACCACTGAGCCAACTGACCAGAGTTGCTTACTTTTCTTACTATGAGATAAAATTAGCAAGCTGTGCTTGGTAATGCACCAGGTCCTGGGCTATAAGTACTTTCCTGTAATATATAATGTGATCTTCTAACAATCCTAAGAGCCAGGTAGTATGACTTTTCTTACCTCATAATTAGGGAATTGAGGTACAGGAAGAATGAGCAATGTTGCCATCATTGACATGAGCCACTAATCAGGGAAGACAGGAGATGGACACAGCAGTTTGAGTCTATATTCCTCCAAGAGCTGTTCTCCGCTGCTTTCTCAGTTTTTGCTAGCTCTCAGCAAAAACTGTGTGTGTGTGTGCGCGCGCAATACCCCTGACTTTGTGAATATGGAGATTTGCAAAAAGATTGATTCCTGTTTGTCTGAAGGTTTTCCAGATTTATATACATATATAAAATCACACACACACACATACGTATATTTTTTTGTATTTTTCTGAAGTGAGAAGCATTTTAGGTTCATTTTTCTCTGCTCTGGGTCAACACACTGCTGACCCTCTTTAGGGCATGGCTTACTGGAGAAACAGATGAATGGTAGTAGTAGTTAAACAGGGAACCACCATAAACCTGTAATTTTTTTCAAATTTTAAACATTAAAATTTGACTGCCTTTTTAGTACTTGAGGTCAAATGACAAATGTAAAATCTGTACTTTTATAATTGTATAATTCATCCCTTTATTTTAAGGACTGTGATAATGTACTCACTTGGCCCAATGAGTCAGCCTTGAGAAAAGCCAGGGCGAGCTGGTTGGTTTGTTTTCTAAATTAGTTAAGATCAGTGAAACAGGCTATCTTTCTGCAAACAACTGGCATGACCAAGGGCGGGTAACCTATAGGCACTATTTGACTAACACGTGTTTGTGTAAATATTGAGTCTGAAAAGATGTGACTAGTATGTCCCAAATCCTTCAGATGCCAAGTGAGGCATTTAATCATCTTCAAGATTTCCGGGCATGACCTCTGTCACGTGCACATGATGCTGAGTCTCTCAGCAGTCCTATGCCTCTAGGAACTAGGTGTTCATCCAAACAGGCAAAAATGATTGCTCACATTATTGAGAGATGGCAATGCGCCAGGTCCTGGGCTATAAGTACTTTCCTATAATATGTAATGTGATCTTCTAACAATCCTAAGAGCCAAGTAGTATGGTTTTTTTTTATCTCATAATGAGGAAATCGAGGCACAGGAAGGATGAGCAAAGTTGCCATCATTGACATGAGCCATGAAGCAGGGAAGCCAGGAGATGGCCACAGCAGCTGGAATCTGTATTCCTCCAGGAGCTGTTCTCCGCGGCTTTTTCAGACATAAACTGGGGCACTCATTTAGGGAAGTAGCCCAATGATTCTTTTTTTTAATGACTAGGATGACATCACTTTACCAGGCTACAAACTATCCAGGGAGAGAGAGAGAGAGAGAGAGAGAGAGAGAGAGAGAAAGAGAGAGCAGCCCCAAAGAAAATGAAGAACAACAAAGACCTTGGACCGTGACCCAAGGTCTGAGACAGCATTTCTTAACATTTTATCTAATCTGGGAAACTTCCAGCCCTGGCTAGTTGGCTCAGTGGTAGAATGTCAGCCTGGTGTGTGGAAGTCCCAGATTCGATTTCCAGCCAGGGCACAAAGGAGAAGTGCCCAACTGCTTCTCCACCCTTCCCCCTCTCCTACCTCTCTCTCACTTCCCCTCCTGCAGCCAAGGCTCCGTTGGAGCAAAGTTGGCCTGGGCGCTGAGGATGGCTCCTTGGCCTCCGCCTCAGGTGCTAAAATGGTTCCAGTTGCAACCAAGCAATGCCCCAGATGGGCAGAGCATCGCCCCCTGGTGGGCATGTGGGGTGGATCCCAGTTGGGGCACATGCAGAAGTCTGTCTCTCTGCCTTCCTGCCTCTCACTCAATAATTAAAAAGAAAAAAAGGAGTTGATTTTCAAGGAGCTCAGAGCTTCCTAGGCTGTAGCAGTAGAAGGGGCAGATAGCAGTACTATCAAGGAGCCCTGCCCGTGGGCAATATGGCACGCTTAAGGGGATCCGGAAGCTCTCCGAGTCCACACGTGGGGGTGAGGGAAAGGCCCCCCACCCTGATACTAACAGTGAATGAAAGGAGAGTTCAGGTGAGCAGGTACCATGTGCAGAAAGGTCCATAGGTAGAGAGCCTGTTGGGCTCGGAGACAGCAGCCTTACCTGGGCAGGAGGTGAGGCTGGGGGCAGACCAGGGAGAGAGATGCAGAAGCCGTGTTAACATGGGGCATCTCCTGACCTGATAGGGAACCACTTAGAGTTTCAATAGTGTCCCCCCCCCCTTTTTTTTTACTGTAAAGAGAACCATCCTTCTAGTAGTAGGTGGCTTTCATTAAGAAGGGAGTTTCTGTTTTTCCATATGCATCACTGTCAAATGTTGAGGTATATGTTCATTCACAACAAGGAGACAAAAAGGTAAAATAAAATGGGATAAACCACAGACGAGGAGGTAGACACCATCGAGCAGCGTGACTGCGCCCTGCTTACTGTGTTTGCCGCAGGGATTCTTTCGGACACTGGACCAGCTGACCCGGGGGACGTCCTCACAACTTTCCTGGAGTTTGGTTACATTTATTTTGTTTGCTTGCCGCCCAACCCCTCCCCTCCAAAAAAAATATATATATATATATTAAAAATGAAATTTCTGACATTTTAGAACAAAAATAAAATATACTCCCTAGGAGAAAGGCTTTTTCTATTTTCCTTCTACTCGGTATTCTCAGGTCCCGTTAACAATATAAATAGACTCAGCGTATTTTTGTGACTTCTCGTGTGGATGTGCTTAGATTTCTTTCTCTTATTCAGACATGTTATCCTTTTCTTTTTCTTTTTTTTTTTTTTTTTTGTTGTTGTTGTTGTTGTTCAGTAGAGAAATCATGGCAAGGTGCAAAGGCAGAGTGTTTGGAGCAGGGGGAAATCTAGATTTGAATTTCCTTCCTGCTGCTGCTGGCTTTGTTAAATTGGGAAAGTTATTTAACTTCTCTGAGGTGGATCCTCTTCTCTCTTAGGAGGTAGGTACAGAAGGAAACCAGCCCCTCCCAAGGGCTGTTGGGAAGATTTTTAAAAAAATGCACATAGCAGTACCATGGCGATATATATATATATGTTGGGGTATGTAGTAATTGGCAAATAAAACTGGAGCCTCTAGTATTGCAACTGTTAATACGTTCAAGGGGAGAAAGCGAAACTCCACCGTTTGGGCAAGAAATAGGACTAAAACGAAGAGTAGCAGCAGTTGGTTCGCTCATATGCTAGATGACTGTTTGTTTATTCATTTCCCAAAGATATTACAAAGGCCGTGAATATTTATTTAGCTCTGCTCCCAATAGCTCTTCTAATAAGGAATTATTTGGGTACAACGAAAGACATTTGTAAATGTGGCCGATAAGACGGGCATTAGACAAGGAGTGTGTTGTTGGACACAAGAATTCTATTGTCCCCGGCTTCAGTTGTCAAGTGCCCGGGGAACCCAGAATTTATGGTGGCAGCACAATGAGCCTTTCAGGGCCCAGCAAAAGAGCTGTGAGATCCCGCTCCCTGGCTTTTCAGGGCTTCTAATCTCTTTATCGGGCCCGGACAATGCCGGATTCAGCTGCTGCCTGAGCCTCCTGACTGTCCAATGGCGGTCAGGTATTGTGCGGTAATTACCATGGTGACAATGGGCTCTCTCAACGCCCGGCCTTCGGTGCTTTGCAAAACGGCGGAGGTTGTCACTTTGTGTTAGGTGCCTCCGAAGGCATGGCTTACTTAGAAAAACGATTAAAGAGAAATAAAGATAATCGTGTTTAGAGTTTGATTTAAAGGGCCACTCTGTCAAATCCATTTGGAGCCCAGGAACTCTTTACGGGTGTTTTCTTGTGATTACAGTTAGACCCTGGGTGTTGCCCTGCACAGGCAGTGAGGAGACTGTGCGAGTTACGGGCAGCCGCAGACTCTAACATCCTGGCGGGAGCACAGACTTAAACTGAGCTGGTGAACTTTGAGACTTAGTGTCCACATCTGGAAAAAGAATGGTGTAGGCAATACTTCTAGATTAACATGAATTATGATTATATAGTAACATATGCAGATAATCCATATTAGTTCTATATAAATGCCTATCCATTTACCATAGGGCTTTGTGAATATCACATATACAATACAAGGTAAAATTAATGACTTAAACATGCACCGTGGAAGAAAGCACAAGCTATATTTTTTTTCATAATCACACCTACTGATTATCGAGTGTCTCATCTGGGGGTATAGTATCGCATCTTCTGTACCTGTTCCTCACAATAATCCTACAAAACAGTTACCTGCGTTTTATAGTGAGGAAACTGAGGCTCCACGGGTTCTTACTCGCCCAAAGTGAAACTGCTTGGAAGAGGCAAAGCATGAAATTTAAGTCCTGTTTCTTCTCACTCAATAGCTTACTGCTGCCCCATTTAAAAAAAAAAAAAAAAAAGATAATCTAGAAACTTATATGATTCGCCATATGGTTTTGGAACTTTGGCGCTAACAGGAAATAAAAACTCTCAGCGGTGACCATTAATTGGGTTTGTTCATCCCTTTGACAATATCAGTAAGATATGACAGGCACAAGTGGACAAGCCCCCTGCTGCGGGGCACCCAGGGTCTCCTGCCCACGGGCTGCCCTTCGGAGAAAAGCAACGTCAGCAAAATAACTCGGTATTTCTCAAGCGATAAAGAAGTGTACGCCACTGCATGACTTCTTTGTCTAAAAAGGATTTCAGAAACCCAGTATTTCATTTGTTTATTTAATAGTAACATTGTTAACAATAGTTTTAGTCTACTCTGTGTCAGAATACTTGAAATTCCTTTTGTGTTATTATACCAGAAAGGTAGAAACTATCTGTGGACACCCCGCCAGAGGAAAAGCTGTGATTTACCCTGGGAGGTGGGTCTTGTTGTGGGTTCTTAACGTCAGTGGGAAAGGTCGGGACTGGTTAGTGATTCATTCCAGCCATGCTGTTTCCTTGCTCTGTGCACTTGGGCATTTGCCACTCAGCCTCAGTTTCTTCATCGGTAACACGGAGCTGTCCCTGTCTCCGCAGGCTATTCAGCTGCCCTCAGTTGCAATTCTTTTCTGTTCTTAACCCATCACCCTGTGTCATACCTATGCCAGCACTGTGCACACAGGCCATGGCCTGAGGATCCTGGACCATGCAATGATGGAGCCATGGGGCGGGCTGTTTTTTACCCGATTTGCATACAGGGGGTCCTCGGGTTATGACAGTCTCGGCATGTGATGTTTTGAGTTTATGATGCTCACTCCCATAAAAACTTAAAAACCATGGAGACCTGACTGTTTCAGCTTGCTGTTAGCGTTGTACTTATGGACTACGTCGGTGAACTGTTTTGTTTTGCACGGCAGAAGCATACGCAGTAACGCGGAATATGAGTGAGGGAGTTGGCGCCCCCCAGTCTGCTTACCTACGCCATGTTTGGGTTAGTTGTGTTTTTATGTTACTAGATTATGATTTTACAACTCTCTTAGGATAGGTAAGTGACTTAGGTTAGGGTGTGTTTCGACTTACACCCAAGTTCAGGTTACCTCACTCTTGTAGGAACGGAACTGTGTTGTGACCCGAGAACCCCCTGTATGCCTTCAGCCCTGCATGTGCCAGACCGTGTACACAGGTTCATAACTCAGCAAAGAAATCTGCTACAGTCACATCCCCATCCTTTACTTAGTTTTCTCCTTGATTTTTGTATGTTTCCCAAGTATTTTCCCAGTGTTCTTTCCTGATTTCTCGATATCTTTGACATGATACATGGCACGTAGTGTCTGTGCCTCTAAGAAGCTCGGGAGGTGGGTAGTATTCGCAGTGATGGGAGGGGCTGAGAGAGGGCGTGGCCTGTCCTTAAAGGGGCCTGGGTGACACACAGGCCTTGGGAAATCAAGGGAGTGATTCACCAGAGTAGATTGGGGTGGATGCAGCTATGCTGGGTTGTATTTTTGTGGCTCAGAAGGGACCACATGACTCCATGTCTCTGGGAGTCATGAGATGTGGGGAGAGGAGGGAAAATGAACATTCCAACAAGAACAGCAACTTAGAGAAAGGCCTGCCGTCTAACCACCCAGCCCTCGTAGACCCAATGAGCTCTTTTCTCCCATCAGTCCTGCCAAAAGCACAAAAACAACTTCGATTTTGTCTGCTCGTTGTTTTTTTTTTCTTTTCTTAGAAACGTGGCTCCGTGGCAATATCAGCATTTTCCACAGACCCTGCAGGGCCCCTCTCTCTCGTGTGTGCAGTGGTCGGAGCTCCTAGACTTGAGTCACCCGCCTATTTTTGCTTTTCTTCCCAAGCTCTCAATTGTTTTTGCAGGCTCTTGACAAAAGGCGTCTTATAGGAAACAGTTTTGCAGGGAGGGAAGGAATGCAAGGCAGAGTGGGAGTTCAATTTTATTTTATTTTTTATAGATTTGAGAAGCCAACTTTTAAACAGTCCCTGGCTACAGGTACAGCCGTGTTATTCACTGCCTGGAGGAGGAAAGCAGAGGCCACGCGGGCTGTGAGGTCAGCCCTGCTGAGTTCTGTCTGATTGGGTGTTACTGGCTGTGCACCTCGGGCAAGAGCCTGACCCCCTGGAGCGGAGTGGGGAGAGGGGATCATGGTACTCCGAGTGGTATATGTGTATTTAAAGAGAAAGTGGGGAGGCCCCACGGCAAATGTCTGTTCCGTTTCTGTTTATAGCGCTTTAGTGATTTACTTCTGAGTCAAATACCACCCCGCGTATGCTGATGAAAAACAATTTATTACTTCTCACAGTGGAGTTGAGTGAACTCATCACGGTGGTTCTTGTTAGGGTCTCTCTTGCTGTGTAGTCAGATGGCTGGAGACGCATGAAGGTTTGACTAGGTTGGAGGCCCAAGATGGCATCTTCACTCACCATCTGGCACCTCAGCTTGGATGCCCGCGATGGCTCGAGGTGACTGGGCATCTCTCTGTTCGGGCAGCTTCTCCACATGGCTAGCTGGGGCTCCCTCACAGCGTGCAGGTCTAGAGCCTTCAGACTTCTGACATGGCAGCTGACTTCTCCCGCAGCGAGGTTTCCAAGAACACCAGACAGGCTACAAGATTCCTTATGACTCAGCGTCTGGAATCATATTATTGTCCCTTTCGCCGTGTTTCATTGGTTACCCAGGGACAGCTCAGATTCACATGGAAGAGGACGCCACAAGGGCAGATATCTAGGGTGTGATTCATTGAGGACAGAGGCATGTTTGGAAACTGGCTACATGGAACACGACGGGGCCCATCCTCCAGGGGCTGTACGAACTGCCCCGTGCGGCTTCTTCCCCGTGACCTCTCTGCGCATCTAGAAATAACCTTCAGTGCTACTTGGTCTCTGACATCCTAGGAATAGCACACCATAGGACAGTTTTATTATTCTTGCTTCAGTCACTGAATCCAGGTGTTATGAACAAATTTGGGACTTTGAAGACTTCGTCTTCATCTCTTCATCATGAAGGGTTTTTGCTTGTTGCTGTTGTTGTTTTTGTTATAATTGTTCTGTTATAATTGTTCACATATGATAAAGGTATCATATGTGAGGAGCTAGTGGATGGAACCAAGATGAGACAAGGAAAAGTGGATTGGGGAAAAAATAAAGTATAAGAAATAAAGTCAAAGTAAGAAGCTGTTTGAGCCCTTAATGCAGGCTGAGCTGATCCTAGAAGGTCGACGTTCTAGAGACGAAGGACATTCGAGACATCCTTTACGCTTGTTGCATTTTGGGGGGTTTATGCCAGCCGCCACCTTCCATGGTTCAGGGCCTCAGTTTTCAAAGATAACAGCTGTTCAGACACTCCACATTCTTCTCTTCATTCATTCAACAGTTATACATTGAACAGCTGCTCTGGGCTAGGACATGTGTTAGACACTTCGGGAGATATGAAGATGAATCAGACCAGACTCCAGGCAGAACACAGCCCCCACACAGACTCCAGAGGGCGAGGTAGTGCAGGGAGGGGGCGAGGATGTCGTCCTGATAAAGAATCGCAGCGCTGTCAGCCCAGGGCGCTGCTCTGCTTGCATGGGCATGACATCTCCTAGCACCACTGCCACCCGCAGTCATTCTTTGCCCTCAGGCCTATCATTCCGCAAGGATGTGGCAATAACAGAAGAGCTCCTCTTACTTTAGGAAAGTACTTGCTTTGGATGCTGATGACACGTGGGTTCCACCAGACACTGGAGCTAAGGCAGGGGTCCCCAAACTACGGCCCACGGGCCACATGCGGCCCCCTGAGGCCATTTATCCGGCCCCCACTGCACTTCTGGAAGGGGCACCTCTTTCATTGGTGGTCAGTGAGAGGAGCATAGTTCCCATTGAAATACTGGTCAGTTTGTTGATTTAAATTTACTTGTTCTTTATTTTAAATATTGTATTTGTTCCAGTTTTGTTTTTTTACTTAAAAATAAGATATGTGCAGTGTGCATAGGGATTTGTTCATAGTTTTTTTTTATACTCCGGCCCTCCAACGGTCTGAGGGGCAGAGAACTGGCCCCCATGTAAAAAGTTTGGGGACCCCTGATCTAAGGCTTTCTACCCTCTCCTTCAGGTCTGTTGCTAGTTGTCTAGCAAATACATGGGAAATACATAGCGTATTATAAGAAGTTGGATGGATGGATGACTGCTTTTATTGTTGTGATTCAAGTACCAAGTGCACTGATGGCTAATCATACCATGCTGCGGTACCTTTCGATTCATGGCCGGTTTTACCTGGTGTCGCACATAATTGGAATGATTTGTTGACATCCCTCTCTCCACCCCTGGACTGTTTATCTTCTTAGAGAGAAGTCTGTCTTACGTACCTGTGTCTCACAGTGTATCACTTTATTAGTGTCATCTCTAGGTTACTAATGATCCTTTTGCTCTTTTGCAGAACTTACTGTGTTTTCGGCTAAGTGGCCCTGGGGCCATCATTCCTGTTGCCATTTGCTGAGTGAGTGACCAATCAGATGGGTGGCGTGTGTTACAGAAACTGGCAGCAAGTATCCAATGGGTGAGCAAGGTAAGACAGGCCGATGTTTCTGACCGATTCAAATGTTACAGTGTAATTAGGGGTGGAGTGGATGCCTCCTGGGTCCATTGTTCCAATCTGCCTGGGTTTGAACCTTCACCAAATCCACAATAGACCTTGAGAAGGAAGGAGGCCTCTTTGCTTGGGCTTCGAGGAATGTGATTGTTCTCTGTTGTTACTGTGTTCTCTTTTTGAACACACCTTGTGTGCCAGTGTGAGGATGCTAGTGTTTGACTGTAGAAGATTCAGAGAAGAAGGAACGAACGGGGATTCTAATTCTTTAGCAAAGACTCGGCTGAACGGAATGATTAAGATGACTGCTTTGTTGCTATTTCCCCCCTTCCCTTCTTTTGAAAAGAATTCTTGAAAAATGAACAAGGTGGCTTCCATCCCAGAAGGGAAAGAGATTACTAGCAGGCTGCACCTGTTAGACCTCAAAGGACAGAGCACTAGAGACTGTAAACTTTGAGGCCCAGCCCTGTCCTCCGCTCTCTGTGTACCCTTAGCTCAGTGAGATATTTCCTGAGCCACCAAGGTGGTCGGACTAGTCTTTCTAACAGTTCTTATAGGTTAGGATTCTATGAATCCATTGATGTCTTCCTTCTGCTTGGTAGTAATGAGCTGTTTTTATAGAATGTCCAACTATCCAGAGAGAAAGTTAATTAGTGATACCAGCAGGACTTGATACCTGTTAGGCGTCTAGACCTGTCTATCCAATTTGTCTCTAGCTCGTTTCCACGTGGATGTCCAACAGGTACCTTAAATGCCGATTCGAAACACACGTTCTGGTTCCCTCCTCTGACCCTGCACCTTGTCCTGTGTGCCAGGTTCTGGGGGGAGCACCGTAGTTCACCCAGAGCAGGATCACGGAGGGTTCCCAGATGCCTCTCAGCCCCTTACCCCCAACAGCACTTTATTCCTGCTGGTTCCTTTCGACTCTACTCTCTGATCACTTCTGGAAGGTGTCTATTTCTTTCTGTCTCCACTACCACCATTCAAACAGAAACCAAATCCCCTTCCTCCCAGAGTACTGCCATTGCCACCTGACAGATCTTTCTATCTCCGGGGTGACGGGCCCCTGCTCAGCTCCAGCAGGATTCTCCCTCCCTGTAGGACCTGAACAATGTCTCTGAGTCCAGAGAGGATTCTGTTACCTCCCCACTGAACCCCCTTCCACTGACCGAGGCCTGAACTCCTTGACAAGCGTCTAGGGCCCTCCCTGCCAGGAGGGGGCGCTGTTCTGCTGTCCAGACCCGTGTCTCAGACACTCTCTGTACCCCCAGCCCTCGCTGTGCCCACCGCCCTAGGATCTACCACATGGCACAACCGTCATTTCCCCGGAGCCCCGTACCCCTCTCTCCTCATGGGCTAACTCTTCCTCATTTTATATCTTGGACTTTGCTATCGTTGAGTTTTTCCTGATCCCTAAGACTGAACCGTGGGCATCTCTGCTAGACGACGCATCGGTGGTCAGAGATACACCATTTATTGCCATTTCCACATTGGGCTACAACTGTCCCTGTAGCCGTCTGTCTTCCCAGCTGGACGCGGAGGTGGCTGGGGGTGGAACTTATTTGGGGAACCACCATGTTTCTAGCTGCTGGTACTGTAGCTCACCCCTAATAGACTCTCAATAAATTTTTCTTAAGCATGTGAATAGAGACCTTAAGTCTATTTTGCACACGAAATGAGGACGGGGAGGAATGGTGCCCTGGAGGAAAAGTCACAAAAAATGGCAGCTAACGGGTATGAAGCGCTTACTGTCTGCAAGGCATGTAAGGTCTTTCAAGATATCCTCTCCCTGAATCCTTGCAAAACCCTCCGTGGTACTGTTCATGAGAAGACTGAGTTTTAGAGAAGATGAGTAACTTGCTCATGGCCACATATCTTTTTTTTTTCCCCCATGGAAATTATTATTCTTGGGAGTCTGACTTTCACTTCTGTCTTTTACCACACCCCCTCTTTCCCCTCCTCCCTGAATGAATCTGCCCCCTCTTGACAAAAAGTTTTCTTCTCTACATGAGGCCTGAGGCATGTGCTGCAGCCCACATACGCTACTGTCACACGGAGGGACATCCCCTGTGACCGGGACCCATAAGTCTTTGCTGAGGTCCCAGGTGTTTTACACTCATAGTTTAACATGGATCTGTTTTGTGACAAAAGTTTAATTTGGGGATACCCTCCCCCACCCCCTGCAATCTTTCTCCCATGCTTTGGTCAGCATGAGCCATGGGAATACGCCAATGAGGAAAATCACTCTTCTGGGAAGCGGAGCTGCACCTTCCCGCAAAGCCCTGGTTTCCCGTGGAAACCCTGTGACTGGCTCCTCTTTCATTAGCATACTGTGCACTCCATGGCTCTGAAGCCTCAATCAGCAGATGACAGGCATCCCTGCTGGGGCGGTGCCTGTGAACTGGGAGCATCTCATTTCTGCCGAGTCCAAAGGGTGTCTCTTCATTTCATCAGCAGTTCAATTCCTCCCCAGGACATGCGGCTGGCATTTCCTATTTTCCCAGGTAGCAGGGACAATTAGAAGGAGGTGTCAGCCACACAGAGTCAGAAGTTAAATGGCAAGCCCTTGAATTTGATGTCTCTTCTAGGAAATCTGCTAGATTTATTTTCCACTTAGAAATGCAGAACAGCCTATTTTGAAGGGGCCCACATAGCTTTCCTGTCAAGGAAAAGAAGGTAAACCACTCTAAAGCTGTGTAGGACCCTTCAAGAAAAGCTGAACACACACACGCGCGCACACACACACACACACACACACCACAGCATGGCACAGTGGGGCAGCCCCTGGTCTTTTAGGATAAGATTCTTAATTTGACCCAGAAAGTTTTTTTGTTTGTTTATTTTTCTGGGTTGTTTTTTTTTTTTTTTTTTTTTGTCTAGAAGGAGGAAATAACTTGTTTGTGATTGTAATATAAGGTTATGGGAAAATGAAATGAAACAAAACTAACCAACAGCTTTGGCTCAAGATTGTTGCTCTCACCAGTTTGCAACGCTCGCATTTCCTGCTGGGTGTCTCTGTCCCTGCCAACGCACAGGCGGAGAGGAAAAAGTACTTTTCCTTTCCTGAAGGAACTGCAGTCAAGTCGCTCTGCAGAAAGCACGGAAAACCCAAGTAGGGAGAAAAAGAGAGAGATGGGGGAGCAGGGGAGAGAAAGAGACGGAGAGATGTTTAACACGTGGTGGTGACGTGGTTGGGGCTTACAGGACAGCTCGCTCTCTGGCTGGTTCCGGAACCATCGATTCACTTGAGCTTTGGTTCCGGGCAGGCTCCTCGCGCTTGGTACCCACGCAGAACGGGGGAGGAGTCACCGGAGCAGCCACAGGACAGGGCCTCTGCTCCCTCAGTCCTGCCTGGCTCCCCACAGGGCCCGGGGACCCGGCTATGAATGACTTGCAGTGAACACTATTTGTCCTCTCCTCTTGAAAAGCAGACGCACATCGGGACCCTTCTGAGTGATCATCCTCAGGGGCAGCTGTTTACTAGGTACCCGATTATCCCTCATTTGCATAAAAGTCAATCCCACAGAGCCACCAGGGGACGGCTCACCTGGCTCCGCCTTGTCCCTGCTGGTTCCGGTTCCGGAATGTTGGCCGCCTGCCTCCTAGCCCCTGCGCCTGCTGGGTCTGTCTGTCTGTGTGAGCACATTTCCTATTTTGGGATGTAAGCCACTGTGGAGAAAGAGGCAAGTATCTGTCTGCAGCTGTTGTCAGCAGAACCCCAAGCAGACACTCACTGCACTTGCTGACTACTTTGCGGACCTTCAGAGTGTACGATGTGATTGTCTTCACCGTGATCAGCTAAGTATGGAGTACAGGGAGCTCTGAAATGCCAGGCAACGTGACCATCCTACCTCTGCCCGGATCAGTACCTAAGGAAAACCTTCGGGGAACTCAAGTGGTGGTCCTTTGATCCTGCTTTATTTAACTAACAAGGAGCAAAATGCAGTGACCACCCTTGATCATAATAAGGAGAGCTGAGATTTAATGTGCGCGGCATTCTGCTCCGTGCTTAACACTCACGGTCTTGTCTGATGTCCCCAGCTGTTTGACTAGCGTGTGCAGTCATCATGTTTCTTTTATAGAGGAACACACTGAGGTTTAGAGAGGTTAATCAACTTGCCAAGGGCCACATGATGAACAGTGGGTAGGGCCACAGGTCTCCATTCCTACGCACTGTCTCTTCCAGTTCTTTTTCTTTTTCTAGTCTTAACCAAGTCACTTTGAGGACAGTTATAGCCCAGTACTTCTGAACAGCCATGTCCTGAATTTCCACTGCCGTAACAGGGAGTCCTGGCGACTTTGATCATGCGGCTGAACGTGTACACTGAGCAGGAGGCACACAGGGGAGAGGAAAACGGGCCCTGGATATGTTTCCTCATCAGCCCAACTCTTGAGAACCGTTCCTGTGTTAGCCCTTGGTCTAGCTACTGGAGCTGTCTAACACGGAACCAAAGGCACATGCAGCTGGAAAGTCAACAGTGAGACTTCAAGTCACGCCTTCAAAGAGGCCCCTTCTTGTGATGGAGCCGGGCTGGCAGACAGATGACCGCAGCACAGGCACAGTTTCCTCTCAGCAGCTTCAGGTCCGCAGGAACACAGAGGGGCTGAATCCAGTAGAGCAGGGGTCCCCAAACTTTTTTACACAGGGGGCCAGTTCACTGTCCCTCAGACCATTGGAGGGCTGGACTATAAAAAAAACTATGAACAAATCCCTATGCACACTGCACATATCTTATTTTAAAGTAAAAAAACCAAAATGGGAACAAATACAATATTTAAAATAAAGAACAAGTAAATTTAAATCAACAAACTGACCAGTATTTCAATGGGAACTAGAGGCCTGCTTCTGGCTAATGAGATGGTCAATGTGCTCCTCTCACTGACCACCAATGAAAGAGGTGCCCCTTCCGGAAGTGCGGCGGGGGCCAGATAAATGGCCTCAGGGGGCTGCATGCGGCCCGTGGGGCCGTAGTTTGGGGACCCCTGCAGTAGAGGATATCAGGGGAAGCTTCAGGGAGAAGGTGACCCTCGGGTTTAGACGTGCAGCCTGGGTAGGAGCTCACCAGGAGAAGATCAGAAAGGATTTTTCAGGCAGAAGAACAGTATAGACATTCTTGAGCCAGTGTTTGTCCTGACTAGGAAGTTTGTTTTCATTTTTAATCTCTAAATAGATAAGCTAGCTAAACAGACAAAGACAGTTTGAAATTCAAAAGGTGAAAAAAAAGGTCACAGAGAATTAAGTCTCCATCATTCCCTAGTTTCTAATCCAGCAATTTTCAACAGGTGTGCTATAAGAATTTTTAAAACATGTAATACATTTACTATTTAGTCAGGGGCACTGACCTATTTTCCCTTAGACTGTCAAATAAAAGAATGACAACAACCAACACAGCAATAGCTGTCTGATGTGAATGAATCAAAATTATACCTATTTTTTTGTGAGATTGGAAAAAAATTTATCTATTGGTATGCCACAGATTTTTAGTAATTAGTTTGTGTGTGCCATGATATGAAAAAGGGTGAAAATCGCTAATCCAGTCCATGAATTTCTTTCTCCGAGGCAATTATTATGTTTGGTTTTCTGTGTGACACCCCCATCCCCCCCCCCCCCTGCAGATTTCCTGGGCAGTTACAACCACATACATCCATACAGTTACTTCAGACACAGCTGGGCATGTAAACGGAATCTAGCACATTGTTCTATGCCTTGTTTTTAAAAAAGGAAACTTAAGTTTTCCCCTTGTTTGTTTTGCTTGCTCTCTTGATTTTAAGCTTCAAAACATTTTCAGCATATAGGAAAGTTGCAAAAATAATACAATGAATTTAAACCTTTCATCTAGAATCACTGATATATATATATATATATGTGTGTGTGTGTGTATATATATATATTTTTTAATCACTTTGCCATGTACTGTGCAACGATTTGTATGAATTCGATCCCTAATCAAGGTACAGTGTGGCTATCAGTTACCCAGAGACCCGGGTGAGAGTCCTCTCCCCAGCGCTGAGCTAGCATGATAACCCAGGTGTCCTTGAAACCGAGAATATGTTCCCGCCTGTGACAGTTTCTCTGAGGTCCCATGAGTAGCGTATCCACCCCTGGGACAGGGATGGCAGGAGAGGCCCCTCTGAGAGGCCACTTCATACCCACTTTATGCCCAGCTTTGGGAAAAGTGTTTGCCCTGTCTCTCTTAAGTGCTCACTCAGCAAGTAGCAGGTGTCCTGGGTGAAGAGAGCAGGCTTCCCTGCACCTGTCCTGTGGACCCGCTGGTCCAGGGTGGGAACAGACAGCCCCAGGGAAATCTAATCACTTCATTTCCGACAACCGGCCATCCAGATAGTGTGACGCTTCTGTTCCGCTGGTCGGAGTCCACTGGCTCGGCACCTCAGAGGCTGGTGTAGGGTTCCCTCCGTTTTAAAGATCAAAGCGCCCGCACACTGCTCAAGTTCTCGGCCCACTTCCTCCGGGCATTACATGGCGAGGAATAGCGTGTCCTCCCCGGGAGAGGGACGCGGATGCTGTGGCGGGCAGGAAGTAACCCAAGAAGACAGTGATGAGAGGCTTCCCCAGCCAAGGGCCTCTGGGCCCACGAGGATGGTTTTCAGGTATTCCCCTGACTCATTCCTGCAGGCCGCAGGTAATTCCTGACAGCGAGGGCGGCTCTCTTTCATGCTTTGTGTTAAGACATGTGCATACTCTTTGTAGGCAGGGTGCTCAAGATCTCTGGGGAGGGGGCAGACATAGAGACGTATCTCCGCAGAATAGGGGTGTTGAACCTGAGAGCGGTGGCTGGGGGGGATCCCCATCGCATGACTTCCTGGCCAGTCCGTCGCTGGCTCCTTCACACAGCAGACACGCTCAGTAACTTGCCTGCTCTGTGCCAAGTCCACCTGTGCCCCTTGAGTGAGACCATTAGGGTTCCCATGGTCATGACACTCCTGTGCCAGAGAGGGCGGGGGTCCCCTGACCCCCTGCCAGGTCTTCCTGGTTCCTTAATTTGATTTCATCAGGAAGGTTCAGCTGCTCCCATGGCACCTTGGGACAAAAAAACCAGGCCATTGCCCGTCAGCTTTCCCTGGCCTCATGTGACTCCAGTGCCTCCGAATCACCATTTTCTATGGAGGTTCCTCATCCAAATTACCCTATGCCCCGTGGGGGATTCAGAGCTCCGGGCACTGTGACAGAGCAGAGGAAGCAAGATGACAAGACAGACTCAAATTAACTCTGCCTGCTGAGGACCAAGCAGCCAGACACCTGGCAGAAGCCGTCCTTTGGAAGCTCCAGAAAAACTGTGGAGGGGCCAATAAGTTCGTCTTTTGAAGAGGTTCTGAATTTTAGAATCTAAGCACCATTCCAAATGCCTTTAGGTTGCCATAGCAACAGTTCTTCCACCTTTATTTTTTCTCCCCTAAGGAAACTAATTATTTTTTTTTCTCTTTAAATCAACTACATACTTGCAAGGGCTAAGGGAGAAGTTACCTCTCTAAATAAATATCTAACAAGTTTCCTGCAGGCCCATATTTCTGCCCATAACAGATCCTCTTTTGGACCGCTCAGCACTCCCAATTTCTCTCCAGAATTTTCACGGGAAAAATGGACCCCGGAGGATTGTCATTCATTGCCCCTAAACCCTTTACATCACCCTTTGGGCAGAGAAAGAAAAAAGGCTTTGTTGCTTGCTTAGTTTTACTGAGGCCTCGAGCAGCTCCCGCTCACACGAGAACCGCCAGGCTGGTCGGTGTCCAGGGTCGTGGGAGAGTGGCCCGCCCCTTATCCCCTTCCCCAGGCCTTGTCTGCCAGGGGCAGCACAATTTCTCTAAAAACTCGAGTGGTATTGGCCTGACCTGTAGTGGAGCAGGGGATAAAGCGTCGACCTGGAAATGCTGAGGTCGCCGGTTCGAAACCCTGGGCTTGCCTGGTCAAGGCACATATGGGAGTTGATGCTTCCAGCTCCTCCCCCCTTCTCTCTCTCTGTCTCTCCTCTCTCTCTCTGTCTCTGTCTCTCTCTGTCTCTCCCTCTCCTCTCTAAAATGAATAAATAAAATAAATTTTTTAAAAACTCGAGTGGTATTGAGTTCCCTCAGTCTAAAACCCCAAGTTTCAGCGGCTTGTGGTCCCGCGCAGGGTAAACCGCCGGGTCCTCCGCCTGGCTTGTAAGACTGACTGACTTGCCGCAGCCCCGCCCCCTGTCACCACCTGAGGCCCCTGTGCCATCCTGCGGCTTCCTCTCCGCCCAGGTCCTGTTGCCGCTTGTACCTGAACACTCCGCGATGCCTCCGCACTCTCACTTGCCTTGCACGAGGTTTTCTTCTCTGTCCCCATTTGCCTGGGGATGCAGAGATGGGGTCTCTCCTGCAGGTGGGGCTCCCTGGCTCCATGAGCCAGTGTGTCACCGCCTCCCGCTGGGTGCCTGGGTGCCTTGGAGGTCTCAATGTGCCTTCCTGGGTCCCGGGAACTTTTGCCTTCATAAGCTCCTTTTTTTCCATTAAAAATATTCAATACTATATTTTCTGATTGCTTTGGTATGAAGGTGAATATAATTTTCTACCTGAAAAAAAGTTGATTTTCCTTCTGACTTTAAAAGAAATTAAAACATTTCCATGCGAGGATGTGGAGAAAAAGGGAACCCTCGTGCGCTGTTGGTGGGGAACGTCCATTGATGCAGCCACTGCGGGAAACAGCATGGAGGTCCCTCAGAAAAATTAAAAATAGAACTTCCACGTGACCCAGCATTCCCCCTGCTGGGTGTCCAGCCACAGAAAACAAAACCACTACCTCGAAAAGATATCCGTACGCCCATACTTATAGCAGCGTTATTTACAATATCCAGGGCGTGGAAGCGAACTGCGTGTCCACAGATGGATGAGTGGATGCAGCCGTAACATGGACGGACTCAGAGAAGTCAGTCAGAATAAGTCAGACAGAGAAGGACAAATACCATATGCTAATTTATACATGGAATCTTTAAAAAAAAAAAAAAAAGCAATGAACACAAACTTACGGACACAGAGAACAGATTGATGGTTGCCAGAGACAGGTGGGGGGGGGGTCAGAAAGTACAGGATTACAGTTACGTAATAAATTCTAGGCGTGTAACGTACAACGAGGTGACTATAGTTAATACTGCGTTGTATACTTGAACGTTGCTAAGAGCATAGATCATAAAAGGTTTTATCATACAAAACTAGAGAGAGGCATGGGGACAGATGTTCACTAGACTTGCTGTGGTGATCGTCTCACAAGATATACAAATATTGAATTGCTCTAATGTATAGTTGAAGCTGATGAAATGGTCTATGTTAATTATATCTCAACAATAGAAAAATGGTCCCCTAAAAGTACTGTGGGCGCTGGGCCATGTGCTTGATGAGAGAAGTCAGTGACCTCATTGCCATTTTTTTTTTTTTTTTTTTTTTGCGTATAAGTCTGCAAGGTTTTAAAGGATGGAATGGGGTATTCAATGCCATGCCTTCCATTGCAGTGGGTGGGATACACGTGCACGCTTTAGAAGCAGGCTCCCTAGGAGGAAGACATGGTCTCCATCCGCCTGAGCCCTCTGCTGCCGACAGTGTGAGCAGGCGCCTCGGACACCAGTGCGCACGCGCCTCGGACACCGGCGCGCGCTGTGCTGAGTGTATTTCCAAAAGGGACGACGTCTTCCCTTCCCGATTCGGACACGGCCCTTCCCAGTTCTCACAGAGTGTCCTTGTGCATTATTCCCTTGGATCCTGTCAGGGGACCCTTTCCACCTCACTCTATGAAAGAACCCACTGAGGCTCCATCTAGAACACAGAGTGGCCTCACAGGTGACACATGGCAGAGCCGTGATCCCCCCAAGACCAATGTTTCTTTTTTAGCAAACCCACGGAGCTACCCACCCAAACTGAGGCAAGATTACTTCATTTTCCTTGAACATTTTTGGAAGAACCAAGACCTGTTAGAATCCGTAGGTCCGGTGCAGGTAGAATTGCTTCTACAGGGAACATGGCTGCACACTACCCGGTTCCCACGCCACTGGGGGACTGGTGGTCCTAGCTACCGGAAGTCCTCTCGGCCAAGAACCTTCAGCATTCAGACCCTTTGGGGTTTGCCTCAGTGGCAGCTGTCCGCCTCAGCCAAGGTCACGTCCCTTCTATGGCCAGCCCACGTCTGATGGCTGATCAGTAAAAGTTTGGCCATCTCAGCTCTACCTGAGGTCATTTTGAAGGGCCATCCTGAGCACCACCCAGGGTGGTCTGAGGCTGGTGTTGGGCCTGTGTCACTTCTCAACTTGTTTGTCCACTCTGCTCCCCCCATCCCCTCCCATGTGTTGCTCCCCAGGGCACCTCCTGATAACATCCCAAGCTCGGAGTTGGCTTCCCAGAGAACCCAACCTGCCACGGACCAGACTGAATATTTTGCAGCAAGCTTTCTTGTGTCTGTGCACGAGTGCACCAGATTCATCTGTCCCTGCATTGTTGTCACTGAATGCCTATTCACTGGCGGCTTAGCACTTCCTGGGTACCAAGATACTGAGGGGAACGAGACAGGGAAGGACCTCTGGACGCCTAGAACTCAAATCTCTTCTTCTCTGAAGACAGAGTTGAAACCTGCTTCTACCTTCAACGGGTGCGTCTCCCAGAGCGTTCTGGCTAGCCCCGCACCTAGGTGGGACACAAGACAGTCTCTCATTGAGCCTGGCGGGCTGTTCTGCAGAACAAGTGATGCTTCTAAGAGGTCGGAGCCAGTGTCTGAATGGCCTTTTTTTTATCCATCTCTGGACTCCTGTGTCCCCTTTTCTTGGCCGTCTCAGAGGGGTCCAGAGTCAAGTCGGGCCGGGAGGGCTGTGGGCTGGACCCGGGAGGGCTGTGGGCTGGACCTGGAGAACCAGGGATGAGACGGCTGCGTGTGGATGGGTCAGGCCGAGGTACGGATGAGAGGGCTGGTGGGAGCAAAGTCCGGGTCAAAGTGGAACTGGAGCGATGACATGGCGGGGAGACAGGTCTTGATTCAACCCGCAGCATAGCGAACTAAGGGATCGGGGGGCTGAAATGGAGGTTTGTCGGCAATAGTTTTTACTAAAGACTACTTCACAATGTCTCCTCTTACTCAGAATAAAACCCAGACCCTAACTCTGTCACCATGCTTTTCCTATGAGGTCACCCAGTCCAGCTGTTTCTGCCCCTTGCACGGCCCAGCCTCTTCTAGCTCTAGGGGCGTGGCCCTTTCTGTTCCGTAGGTGTCAGCCTCCTCCGACCCTGCTGCTGCTTATCATTGGGGGTTCAGCTGGATCATTACCCTGTAAAAGGTGGGCCATTCCTGATGTCACAACATCTAAAGCCCTGAAGCCACATCTGCCACCACTCCCCACCCAGTTATATGACATTTCTATCATCTATCTAATCCAGAGTGGTCAACCTTTTTATACCTACCACCCACTTCTGCATCTCTGTTAGTAGTAACATTTTCTAACCGCCCACTGGTTCCACAGTAATGGTGATTTATAAAATAGGGAAGTAACTTTACTTTATAAAATTTATAAAGCAGAGTTACAGCAAGTTAAAGCATATAATAATAATTACTTACCAAGTACTTTATGTCGGATTTTCACTGTGTTTGGCAGAATAAATCTTTATAAAACAACTTACTATAGTTAAATCTATCTTTTTATTTATACTTTGGTTGCTCCACTGCCACCCACCATGAAAGCTGGAACGCCCACTAGTGGGCGGTAGGGACCAGGTTGACTACCACTGATCTAATTCTTTATACCAGTCATCCCAATTTGTGATTATCATGTCTGTTTCCTCTCCCGGTTTAGTTGATCAGCTTCCCTTTCCCCCACTAGAGTCTCAGCCCCCCAGGGTTCAGAGACATAGCCTGCCTGGCCCACCCCTACATCCTCAGTGTCAGGAGCGATGCCATCTACACTAGTCGTAGCCCAGGAAACAGGTCTTGAACGGACGACTAAGCCGTACCTAACTTTGGAATGTTTCCCTTAATGCTCAACAAGAATACGCCAGTTGGTTGCCCGCCTTAGAAAGTTGCGTGGGGGCAGAGGGGTGGAACGTGAGCGCCTCCATGCAGTCGTGTAGAGCAGAATCTTGAGCTATCTCTCTCCATCCCTCATTTTCTCTTTCACTCTCTCTCTCTCTCTCTGAGCTCCTCCTGGGCCAACACTTAGATGTGAGTGGTATTGGTTTCCCGAGCACGCCGCTCTTGGGATGCTGACCGCCGCGTCACGGCTTCCCTGCATCTGTGTGCATCTGTGCGTGAACACACACACGGCCTGCTGCAGCACGCCTGACCCCTCTCCCCGCCAGGAAAGAACATGCATCTGTAACACTCCAGAAAATTGGGGCTGACACGAAGCCTGGTACCCGAAGTGGTTTCACTCAAACAAAACGCAGAGAACAATAGCTGCGCGCTTAAATGCCCGAGCAGGGATCAGTTGGAGGAGCGTTCCGATAATCCATGTTTAGAGAGCCCGTGAGTATGAATTTCTGAAACGGCACTCACCCTGCTCTATTCTTGACAAATAGCGTTTGCAACCGTGGAGATATTTTATTTCAATTATGCGCCAGTGTTGGAGGGAGACGGTGTCTGACACTAGCAAGGCATATAAGCCTGTTATTATTGGGCTTCTATCACTATTCCCGTTGCTAAACTCGACTGGACAGTTCATTAGGATGAAAAATTAACAGCACATGCTTTGGGGAGAACAATCATGGAACATGACAGCTTGTGGAGGCATTGACATTCAACGAGGCAGGCAGATGACAATCGCGCTGGCCTTGGGGAGAAGTGGTGATTGGCCACTCAGTCAGAAGCCAGGCGGTTACTAGGCACCTACTTGTGTGGTCGGCCCTGCGCTGAGGTGCTGGTGGAAAGAAAATGCAAGGAGCATGGCCGTTCCCCTCCAAGAACATAGGATCTATTTGGGAAGGCTGGGGAGATTTCAGCGGTTAATCTGAGGGCCACAGAAGGGTGTGCCTCAAAGGCTTGACCCTTGGTACTGACTATAAGTTCAGGAGCAATTTTGTGTGGACTTGAACTGATTTCTTAGCCCCTGAACAATAGCTGGATAATGATTAGCAAACTACATTCTAAATATGGTAGCCGCTAATGGTTATGAGTTTCCTTTTTTTGGGGGAGGGGAGTAAGGAAAATGTTCTGGAACATTTTCCAGAACATTGCACACAACTTTGCACACATGCTAAAAAACACAGAATTGTACACTTTACAAGGGTGGACTTTATGATATGTGAGTTATATCTCAAAGCTGTTATTTTAAGTACTCTACAAACTCGAGTGAATTTTATTATATGTTCAGAGAATCGGGGTTCGGTCAGGAAGTGAGAAAAAGGGGCGGACTAACGTCAAGAGGAAGGATACACATACCCATTTTACAGATGCAGAAATGAAGGGTTGGTTCATGCCTGGCTCAGGAAGCCATGGAGCGGGGAACAGGGCTGGGACCTCACCCCCAGCCCTCCTGGCCCCAACGCTCAGAAGCTCCCACTCCGCCCGACCAGTGGCTGGAAGAAAGCAGACCCTGCAGTATAGGAACAGCAGAGGACGGCAGTGACCACAACGATCTGCCTGTGTAGAATGTCCTTGCCCTCTGTCTCATCTGTCCATAAGCATCCCCGTGAGGCATGACCGGTACGGGTGAGGGTGCAGCTGCGGAGGTGGGTGTCCCAGAGGAGAAAAGAGGCCCAGAGATAGCAGGCCGGCCAAGCCTGTCTTTTCCAGGTAGTCCAGGCGCTGACACGTCCATGGAAGGCTCTGTCTCCCCCTGGATTCTCATATGCATCCTCCTCTCCCCAGGCAAGCTGGACGTCTCTGAGTCACCAAAGGGATGCGGGCTCCGGGGAGGTTTAGAAACAGGACTCAGAAGAAGGCGTCCTGGTGGCTACATCGGGAAGGACATGTTGCTTCTTCTCTCCTCTGTGGAAGCAGATATACCGGCTTCTATTGTGAAGCACACGTACAGATTAAAGCCACTTAAATCATTATCTCCCCCCGCGGTTCATGAGAGAGCTTTTGATGTCATTCTCGGCTTACGAGTGTAAATAGTGGGTCAGCGGCTCATCCTGTTGGACAGGATGGAAATCTGACTCAGGGTTTGTAAATGCGACTGCGTTTCACTTATCTCCAAGGGGATCTTTTCTTCCCCGGCAGACAGTGGAATAGCAGCGTCCTGGGAAGCAGCCCGTGGGGGAATCGCGAGGCATTAACCTAAGCAGCAGAGATCAAAACAAAAAGCTCCTCCCTGAGCCGTCTTCCCCTGGAGCCTGGATCCGGGCAGTCCCCACTGTTTGGCTGCATTCAGGAAGTGTAAATAATATTAGATCTTTGAGGGACTGAAAAGGGAACCGGGATTAATGACATGGAAATCTTTCTCAAGCTGCAGGCACCTTGCTTCCCATCTCGTGACAGTTTTGTTAGCTTTAAAGGAGTTAAAAGAACACTTTTGAAAAATTAATGCTTAACGATTATTCTCATGGCCCAAATACTCAGTGTCTTCGCTATCAGGATTTTGTGACAGTATTACCTCTCTAGTGCGCTTGGACCCACCATGCCTGTCATAATGCGAGACCTCTCTGAACAAGGACTCAAGGTGGTGGTCGTGATGGAGATGCACCACTTTCAAACACCCAGGTGTCTCTGCTATGTGGGGCCATGTAGAAAGGGGCTGGCGGTGACTGAGTGAATCCAGGTCCCAGCCAGGAGCGTGCAGCCTGACGCTGGAGAGCCAAGGTCCTGATGAGCTGGCCCGGGTCTCAGCTTGTGAAGGTGGTGACAGGCACAGCCTTGTCCCAGTCCTGCCAGCTGTGGGCCCACAAGCCGGGTCCCACGGGTATAGGGTGCTGCTCTTTGCAGAAGGGCGGAGCCTGTAATGAAGATGCCCCGGGAAATACAGGAGCAGCACAGTGCACAGGGCGGGCGTGGTGTCACAGGAAGGGTCAGGCGACCTGGGTGGGCATTTCAGGTTCTGTCTCCGTCTCACGGTCTGGCTTTGAACAGAGCGGGTTACTCTTTCATGCTCATGTTTTGTTGTTGTTCATGTAACTAGAACCACATCTGCAAAGTCCTTTCTGCTACATATAAGTTAACACATTCACAGGGGCTGGGAGTTAGGAATGTGGACATCTTTAGGGAGGGGGCAGTATTCTTATTCCCAGGACTCTTGCAAGGATTCAAGGAGCTCATGTCTACGAACTACTGAACACAGCCTCCAGCACGTAGTCATCACTTGGTAAGTGGTTATTCTCTTCCTTAGAATGGCTGGTAATCACGTTTGCTTGTACACCCCCGGGACAGCTGGGGATTACTACGGTTGTAATTCCGCAGCTCTCCACTCTGGCTGGACCCGTTTCCCGGGTTGGCAGTGGCCGGAGGCTTCCACTCATCTGAGCCCTGGAAGGAAGCCAGTCTGCAGGGAGAGTTTTGTCAGAATCATGCTCCGTCCCACTGTGCTGGGCTGGCCAAGTGTTGCCTCTTCCCTAAGCTTCAGCTTTCTTATTTGTAAATTGAAGTAAAGAGGAGGAGCTTGACTCTGGGGTTCTCATTTCCATTGGAAATCTAGACATTGCGACCACTGATCACAGGCGATTCAAAAAACACGCATGTTGATGTTAAGGTATATTTACCGGCTTCTCAGGGAAAACTGCCCATTGCACGATGACCGTAGCAATGGAAACAGCTCTCACCCTTCCCAGCCACCCATGAGCCCACACCAGGGTTCCTAACCGTGGGTGCTGCTGGCTCGGGCTGTGTTATGCAGTGAGGGGTGCGGGAGCTGGCACTGGGCACTTTCTGTGATGAGCGGCTCAGTAGACAGGTGCAGATTCAAGCTCAGACTTCCAAGCTTAAGGCGGGGGCTATATGGGCTTGCTTGTTTTTTTTTTTATTTCTTTTTTCTTGTGAGCATGTGCGCCCGCGAGAGAGAGAGATGAGAAGCATCAGCTCGTAGTGGCAGCACTTTAGTTGTTCATCACTTGCTTCTCATACGTGCCTTGACCAGAGTGACCAGTGACCCAGTGACCCCTTGCTCAAACCAGCAAGCCGTTGTTGACTTTTGGGCTCAAGTCAACAACACTGGGATCATGTTGATGTTCCCAAATTCAAGCTGGCAACCTCAGGGTTTCCCACCTGGGTCCTCGGCGTCCCAGGTCGACCGACGCTCCATCCACTGCGCCACCGCCTGGTCAGGCCTGAGTTGTTCTGTGTTGAAGACAGTGTTACTCAAGGATCTGGGATGGAAGAGAAAACCGTGGGAAAGGGAAGAGGCCTACTATGTGCCCGCTGCTACCTTTATGTCATTGAATTCCTGGCACTTTGCCCTGTACGGGGGAGGAGCATTTTATCTCCCTTTTTCCAATGAGAACATGGAGCCTAAGAAACATCGGGTAGTTTGCCTGATGCCTCCCAGCTGGTAAGCAGCACGAGGAGAGGGAAATTGAATGAATACTTCAGATCCAAAACGGAGCCCCTGAGCCGTCACAGCAGGCCCGGCCTCCACCCGAGCCGTCGGGTTCTCCTGTCCGTGTGACGGCCACACATCCCCGGCCCCCGGTCGGCGCCTGTTAGCCTCTCCACCTCCTCTCCCCTGTGGACAGGGGCCGGGGTCGCAGTTCATTCTGGTTCAGCGTTTTCCCTGGCGCCCAGAGTTCTTGCAAAAATCATCTCTCCCTGTCCTGGCTTTTTCTTTTCAGCACCCCCTGCCCCCCCCATCTTTTCATCTCAGAGTCCCTGTGTTCCAAATGACTTCTGACAAAGAGCCGGGTCCCGGGCGATGACACACAGATTGAGACGTCCGCATCCCACACGACCCCTCTTCCCCCTCGGAGGTCACCTCCGCCGGGAGCAGGACGCTTGCCTGTAGCCTCATCTTCACTGATGATCTTTCTGGAACCATTTCTCTTGAGGGGGGTGGGGGGACACGGATCTGTGTTTGGAATCATTTTTTTTTAATTGCCGGCGCCCCATCTTGGGAGAATGGGAAGCTGAACGTGAGGACACGATGCCGTGTCTCACGGGTGGTGGTGAGCAGTGGCTCGTGGCTCTGACGGGGTGTGTCCGCATGGCTTCGGGGACTCGGAAACTTCCCTGTCAGCACGGCTGGGTTCAGGTGTTGGCGCACACTCAGTCTCTCGAATTGCAAAATACGGTCCCTGAGGAGGGGGAGGACCAGAGCAGGCACTTACAAGGGGGCGCACTGTCGGACTCAGTGCCTCCGAGAGTCCCAAGGCGCGGAGTCAGCCTGGAACCCAGCGCATTTCCCGTTTCTGACCTGCTGCAAGCTGCGAGGGGGGAAAGTCAGGAGGCCCTGGGGGTGGAGGAAAATGTACGCACACACCAGAGAACGTTTTTCTCTAAGACAGTGGTTCTCAACCTTTCTAATGCCGTGACCCCGCAATACAGTTCCTCATGTTGCGGTGACCCCAAACCAAAAAATAATTTTGGTGGCTACTTCATAACTGTAATTTTGCTACAGTTATGATTCGGAATGTAAATACCTGATATGCATTATGTATTTTCCGATGGCTTTAGGCGACCCCGCCGGGGTCGCGACCCACAGGTGGAGAACCGCTGCTCTAACTAAGAGAAAGGCTGAATGAATTGGGCAGTCCACCTCTAAGTGAGATGGTTATGAGTGACGTCTCTACGGTCAGATGGCCGGGGGTCACTAGTTGTGTGACCTGGGTCAGGTCCATCGCTCCGAGCTTCAACTTCTTCATCCATAAAGCGGGGAGGATATGGCACCAACCCACAGGGCCCTGTGCAGATTCGCGAAACAGGGCACGCGGCGTGCTCAGCACGGTTAGGCGGCGAGGAACAGACGTGCAGTAACTGTGAGGCGCGTGGTCATCGGCCGCTGTGTGTGAGTCAGCTTGTGTCCCCTCCACGGAGCGCCACGCCCGGCTGGCGAGGACAGGGTCGGGGCTGACCGGGGAGGGTCGGGGCTGACCAGGGAGGGTCGGGGCTGACCGTGGAGGGTCGGGGCTGACCGGGGAGGGTCGGGGCTGACCGGGGTGGGTCGGGGCTGACCGTGGAGGGTCGGGGCTGACCGGGGAGGGTCGGGGCTGACCGGGGTGGGTCGGGGCTGACCGTGGAGGGTCGGGGCTGACCGTGGAGGGTCGGGGCTGACCGGGGTGGGTCGGGGCTGACCGTGGAGGGTCGGGGCTGACCGTGGAGGGTCGGGGCTGACCGGGGAGGGTCGGGGCTGACCGGGGTGGGTCGGGGCTGACCGTGGAGGGTCGGGGCTGACCGGGGTGGGTCGGGGCTAACTGTGGAGGGTCGGGGCTGACCGGGGAGGGTCGGGGCTGACCGGGGTGGGTCGGGGCTGACCGGGGAGGGTCGGGGCTGACCAGGGAGGGTCGGGGCTGACCAGGGAGCTGCCCGCTCCCAGACAGAAACGGTGTTCCCCCTCAAGGAAGTTCCTCCCCTTTCTCGGGGCGGGACTCCCCGCCTTCCAGTGGGCAGCCTTCCTCGTCAGGACGATCTCCGTGAACAGTGAGAGTCCCACTCACTCCTTCATGCTCCACCCACAGAGCGAGGACGATGACAGCCCTCACCTTTGCCGGCCAGAGCGAACACTTGGAGCTGACGTGCCCGAAGCCCTTTGTAAATGACAGAGCGCTGTAAAGTGTGAATTACTGCGACTGCCCTCCTCCCGGCGTGGCATAAACAATGCTGAAAATTAGGGATGCGTGCGGCTGGGATTCCAAAAGCATTGATGCCTTTTGGCATGTATAGCTATACACTATCAGAGGATGGGTTTGACAACACTGTCTTCAATCTGGTTTAAATATCATACTTGTAACCCCCCCCGCTGAGAGCGACTTTCTAACAGGGACAGCTTAGCCGATGCCAGGAGGCAGTGGGGCATAATGGTTAGCTCTGGCAGCTCTGTGGTCCCACGGCAGGATGGCGTGGGGGGTGGCGTTGCCCTGACACATCAGAGGTCTTCTGAGCCTCGTTTTTCTCAATTGTAAAAGAAAGATGGTAAGACCTACCTCGCTGAGTGGTTGTGAAGGGTCAATAAGATAACCATCACAACGGCCTGGGCCTGTCACCCGGTACAGGGGGCCTGGGAACCTCTCGCGTTGCCACTCCCCCTCTGTCACCTCAGGCCACTCCTGGAAACCCTGATTAGGCTCAGAGCCCTCACCGTCAGCCGGGCTCCCGGGAGCCTCCACATGGTCACTGCCACCACAGTCAGCAGTCCACCGCCCAGCACTCCGCTCGCTCTGCTGACCGGCTGGCCTCCAAGGTCAGTTCCGGCACGGCCAGGTCTCTGCGGCCTCTGCCCCCGCCCCTTGGTAGCTCTCCGTGTGGGAGGTGGGCAGGGGGTAGAATGGACTGCAAGGTGACCTCCCAGAAGTCCTGCCACGCTCCTCACACGGGGGGGGGGGGGCCCTGTCTGCACCCCAGCAGCCCGATGTTCGCGGCCAGCTCCACTGGGACAGTCCAGATACAGCCGTGTCCACACTGCCTTGATGACAAACAAGGAAAATTTAAAATTGAACCGAACCCTATTACATTCTAAAGGCCAAGATTTAATGCCGATCATAATAGCAGATAGGATTTGTGGAGCACTTACTACGTGCCACAAAGACGTGTCCAGTGCTTCACAAGAAAGATCTCATTTAACCTGCACAACCACCAAAGGAGAGGAGAGATGTTCTCCTATTGCTCTCGTCTTTTCCAGATGAGGCTACATGGCAGGGAAGAGCGGAGGCTGGGCTTTGAACCCGGTACCCATGGCCACTGCACAAATCCCCCAGCTCGCAGGGTGCAAATGGCCTGGGGTGCCTGACCTGTGGTGGCGCAGTGGATAAAGCGTCGACCTGGAAATGCTGAGGTCGCCGGTTCGAAACCCTGGGCTTGCCTGGTCAAGGCACATATGGAAGTTGATGCTTCCAGCTCCTCCCCCCTGTCTCTCTCTCCTCTCTCTCTCTCCCTCTCTCTCTCTTCTCTAAAATGAATAAATAAAATAAAAATTAAAAAAAAATAAAAGGGCTGTGCCCATCTTCCCCAGGAGCAGCCTTTAAAAAAAAAAAAAAACAAAAAAAAAACAAATGGCCTGGGGAGGGAGACTAGGAAGAACTGGCCAATCACAGCGGGCTCTTCTCCAGCCTGGCTCAGCCTGCACTCTGACCTTCCCCGTGTGTCCGTGTCCTGGGTTTGCCTTAGTGACGAAGTACCACACACTGCGTGGGTTAAAGCAGCAGTCCCCAACCCCCGGGCCGCGGACTGGTACCGGGTCCGTGGGCCATTTGGTACCGGTCCACAGAGAAAGAATAAATAACTTACATTATTTCCATTTTATTTATATTTAAGTCTGAACGATGTTTTATTTTTTAAAAATGACCAGATTCCCTCTGTTACATCCGTCTAAGACTCACTCTTGACGCTTGTCTCGGTCACGTGATACATTTATCCCTCCCACTCTAAAGGCCGGTCCATGAAAACATTTTCTGACATTAAACCGGTCCGTGGCCCAAAAAAGGTTGGGGACCACTGGTGTAAAGGACAGGGATGTCTTGTCTCACAGTTCCGGAAGCCAGAGTGCACCAGGTATCAGCAGAGCGGGTCTCCTCTCCTTCCTGCAGGGGGCTCTGCGCCTCGCCCCGTCCTCGTGTCCGGTAGCCTCAGTCTGCCTCGGCTGAGAGATGGGTGCCTCCTGTGTCCCTCCTTATGACAACAGCCATACCGGCTTCAAGTCCACTCTCATGACTCATGGTTGTCTTTAAAGACCCTATTACCAAAAATAAAGTCACCATCCCAGGTACCAGGTGGGGGGTAAGACTTCAACATTTTTGAGGGAACACATAATGAAACCCCTAACACCATCCGAGCTCATTCCTACATTCCGTTAGACAGGAACGTGTCCGGCTTAAGTCCTTTTCCTCACGCATTTTTTTTTTTCCTAACAAGTACTCCTCGAACGCTTCCCATGTGCTCTGTACGGTGCTCCCCACCAGAGAGGCGACGGTGAAGAAAAGTCACGCTCCCCCTCGTCACGGAGCATTGGTGGTGCCCTCTGGGAGAGCTGCAGTCAGCAGACCCTCACCGGGCCGCCGCGGAGCCTGACACCAGTCATCCCAGCCGCTCATCTGAGGGAGAAGTGACAGGGAGCCTTATTACTCTGGGCGAATCCAAAGAGAGGATAACTGGAAACAAGTATTATGGATGAACTTTATTTGCTTGTGCACATTTCCAATTCATCCGCTGCTTTGCAAAGTGGCCTGTGATTTCTTAAAGCCTAGATGTGTTTTCTTTTCCCTCCCTGGTTTTCTGGAGGAGGCTCTCAGCACGGGTCTCCCAGACCAAGCCCTGCAAGTAGCGTTGATTTAACCAGGCTGCACCCCTTATTAGATGGAAGAGCTATGAGCCCACGTTCTGTTTAATTAAGCTTCACTTAATGGGCAGACTTTTTTATTTATTTTTTTAAACGGGTTTACTGTCACCTCATCAGTTATTTAAGACACTTCATTTCACAGCAGGGGGGAAGAGGAACGGAATTTTTTTTTTTTTTTTCTTATTTGCTTTAACTCGATTGATTGGGCTGCGGAAAAAGCCTGGCTTGTCTGGAGGATGTCTAATTGCCGCTGTGATCCTGTGCTTATTCTCCATTTAGTCCCCAGGTTCTTCTTGAAACGCTCATCACGGGGAGGTCTCACCTCTTGATGAATGATTTTGTGAAACCTTGCTATTCCTCCGCTTAGCTAGGCATGGCTGCGCGTAAGCCTGATGCCGCTCTGGCTGAATGGGAAGATAACGAATGCCCTTAATTTTGCAAAGAGGCCTGTGATTTGGTTCCCACAGTACAGATCAGGGGAAATCAGAAGAAATTAATTTTCCTTCTTTGCATAGGCAACCCCCTCTGTTGTATTATGAGCCTCATTTCTTTACCTTTTGATGCCAGAGAGTTAGAGAACTCTTGGCACCTGTACTTGGGCTCACGTCTTATAACTGGGGTCAAACTTAGGTTATGCTCTTTTTTTTTCTGATGTCAGGAGTTGGGGAACTGAAGTTCCCTGAATTCTGGTTGCATCTGTTTGCCTCTCAAGACCGGAAGAAGTATCACTCGTGTTCAAGGCAGGCAACGTGAGAGCTTTGCCCCTTCTTCCCCGGCCCCTGGCCCCTTCCCCTGACCCTTGGAGGTGGGACACGGGTGGTGGCTTTCATTTTGTTTTTCCCCGCAGCAGTCACACACTGGCGACCTACGTCTCAGTTGCAGGCCCGCCGCTGCTTCTAAGTTACTATTATTGAAACTGTAACTCATTCCTTGTGTGTGCTGTTGACCATCTGCCCACATTTCCCGCCACGCCCACTTCCTGGCTCCTGAGCAGGTCTGAGTCTTCACAGTCCCCAATCCCCATGGGTACCTGAACGTGGGATCCGATGTCGCATCTTAGATGTTTGCTCCTGTTGTTCCACCCGTCCGGGGGAGGGGGCTGTCCCCACCCTGGAACCTCTGATTCATTCACTGCTTCAAGATTGAATTCAGGTTCACCACGGAAGCCTTCCCCGCGCCATCCTTGCTGCGCTGCTTCACGTGAGTCCCCTCTGTGCTCTCTCAGCTCCCTGATGCTGCGTCAAAGCCCCTTCCACATTATAGCTACCAGTTTCTGGGCTGCCTCGCGGCCTGCCACCAACACCATTAGCCTCTCAGTGACTTGAGGACCGTGACAACATCTTCTTGTTAGTTCCTCTGCTTAACTCAGTCCCCAGTTCTCAGCTCATGCTGAGGGCATGTTTGGGGACTTCTTTTTATTAATGTTTTTGTGCAGGTATGTGAGCAAACACTCGTGAGTGCTGCATTCTGGAAATAGATAAATAAATAAATAAATAAATAACCTTGCAAGGTGCCTACTAATCTGGCATGGCACATGCTTCTCATATAAATAATCCTGACTCCCAGACTTTAGTGTTGGCTGTTTCCTGAGAACCCGTGTCAACTTAGAGGATGAAAGAGAACATTATTCCTAATGCCTCCGTCAATTAGCACTAGAGACAATCCTTTCATCTTTAGGCCTGTTACATTGTAGGTCACCTGTCAGTAGTCCAGGGCCTTTCCTGTCTCCTCCGGGGGATATCAAAGATCCTCCCCGAGTTTTCTCTGAACTTCATTCCATTGATGTTGCAAGTTCTCAAACTGTCAACATTTTCCCAAATGCGATCTCTCCTGCCCGATGATGTTGCTTCCGTGGGGACGGGGGGAAAACATTCTTAGTTCAGAGAGAAGATTTTTGGAGACAAAATGATGCTGGGATTTAGGATGAGATTACCTTGAAGCTTGACGTTTAAGTCCAGTTCTTTCTTTTGACAGATGAGTCCCTCCTTTGGCAGACAAAATGCAGGGCTTCCAGTTAAAACCGAATGTCAGATAAACTGTACGAAATTGTTTTAGTAGAAGTGTGTCACCCAAAATTGGGACATAGTTATACTAAAAATAATTCTTTATCTGAAACTCAGATTTATTTCCTGTAGTTTTATTTGCTAAATCTAGTGCCTCCGCTTCCTGCTGAAGTTAGTGATTTGCCCATTATGATCCCAGGGGCGTGAGAGCGTTTAAGACATGCCTGCTTTCTGAGCCGCCAGCGCCTGTCCCTTCCTAAATCCTATGCTGAGGAGTGGACATTTTTCTACTTTAGCATAAAGTGCTTTCTGTAAGGGTGTGATGCTTATTTACAGACATCTGTACTCTCTAAGCCAGGGGTCTCAAACTCAACTCAGCATGTGGGCCGCAGAGCAAGATCACAGCCGTTCGGCGGGCCGCACTAGGTCTACAAAAGGCAACTGTTACGCAACACTTTTCTCACTGCAGTTGAAAACAAAAAAAAATCAGTACAACAAGCACAATCCTACCTGCAGTTTACTCAGTGTCACAAAACGACCAGAAACTGTAGTTCGCATCACAACTGCTGTTAACTAAGCTAATATCTAGCTAGGATGCTAGAGAAATGAAAAATACAAGTAGGCCCCTAGGCTTACTTAATTTTATCCAAAATATTTTGAACTTCGTGGATTAGTCTGCGGGCTGCACAAAATTGTTCGGCGGGCCGCGAGTTTGAGACCCCTGCTCTAAGCAAAGCAAGAGTTGGTTTAACACGGGACACAACTAGAGAGAAATGAGCCAGGTTAAGACAGTTTGATCAAAGGTAACTGCAACATAATTTTGTCACTGCAGGATCCCACAGGCTGATTGCGAATGCCAGGGGAGTTTCCACTGAGGCCAGGTCCTCTCTGAAAAAGTGCTGCAGTTTTGCTGGTGGGTAGGACACTGAGAAGGGAACGAAAGGAACTGTCCTGAGGATAACCAAAGCCATAGATGCGAAGGAGGGAAACAACTTCCTGTGCAGCTCTCTGTTTAAACAGTGTATATGGTGCCTGCAGTCTCCCGTATACACTTCCAGTTCTCCAGGCTCACTAAGGAACTGACGTCAAGTGCTTTAGCCAGGTGTAAGTGAAAGAATGATCACTCTCCTGCTATCATCTCAATTTCTCCTCTTTATCCTGTTTTCAAGTGTTGCAAGATGGTTTCGCTGGGGGAAAAAAAACTCACATCTTTGCATTAAAGCTGCTTATTCTTCCTTGCATGTACGAGGATGTATCTGTTCTCATCTGCCTGCTCAAAGTTCAGTCTCAGTGCCAGGTTTGCGATTTGTGATTATTTGAAGGAGACATTGTTGCTTCTTTTAAGTATGTTCAACAAAACATCTCTTTGAGACTGACCCCAGGAAGCTTCTCTGGCTTTCACTTTGGATACCACTGTTTCCCTCTTGAGGTTTGTTAGAGTTGAAACTTCCGTCCCCACCGCATGTCAAGAAACACATACTCTGCTCAAGTTATGGAAGTTTCACTTCTCAAGCAGGATTCCATGTGAAAAGGTGCCCCCTTTTTTGTGTAGAAACATAGTTACCAGGCATATCCTATGTAACATTTAAACCTTTCTTTCTCAGCAGGAGGATACTGTTGGTTACCCGAGGAAGGGGGGGGGGGGCGCTCTGTGGAAGGGGATGTACAAGCTAGTGAAATGCTGAGAGAAGAAAAATATTTGACTCATATAGTGGCTAAGGGCTCAGCTCACTCTGCGCAGGGCAAAGGGTGAAGCAGGATTCTGCAGCAACTTGCAGAGACTGAGCCAATGGGCCTGCTGGGCTGCCTCAGCTGCAGAATGGGGAAGGGAAGGATGGTGAGGCACAGGTGTGTGTGTGGGGGGGGGGGGTAGCTAGGATAACTCTAAGGCAGTAGAGATTATTAAGATTCCAGAGTCCTTGATGTGGGTTGGTACGAAGAGTCTCCATCCAGGGTAAGAGCACAGTCACCCCCAGAGACACCTACAAACAGGCCAGAGGCAGCATCATTGACAGTCTCCTTCGCCCAGCTAGAATTTAGACCATGAACAACAGGGAAAATGAGGCCAGACCCTGGGAAGAAAAACCTGGCGTGGCCCAGTTGGAGTCTCAGAGCTCTAGGCAGTCCAGCCAGGCATCTCCAAGAGCAGCAGTGACAGTGAGGACCAGACTGTGGAGGCACCTGGGAAATCGAGCATAAACTCGGGATGTGGCGAGCATGGCTTCCGAGGAGAGAGGAGGAGGCTACAGTGTCATCCTCTCGGTTTTGACTTTCACAGTGGTACTCATCTTCTTCTAGATCTATGTCCTATCTCATTTCTTCGTGAAGTGATCAGGCCATCCTGAGTATATCCGACCTCTCTTGATTTATCACCGATTTTCAGGAGCTAGCTTGATCTGGAGCTATTAGCTACTTTCTGAGTGTGTATACTTGTCAGATCAACTAGCTTTCAAATTATGAATCCCACCCCCCTACACACATACACCCTCCTTGTGAGTGCGTGGTGGGCTAGATTAGGTTGCTAGAGGTTTTTAAAAAACTTTTTTTTCCAATTAGTTTACATTCAGTTACTCTGTATTAATTTCAGAGGTACAGAAAAGCAGTCAGATAATCACGTACTTTACAGAGTGCCCCCGCCCCGTGCTTCACGCATCCTCCTGGCCCCATACGTGGCTATCACAGTATTAGTGATGATATCTATCCCTCATGCTGCCACCCACACCTCTGTGACCATTTTCTAGCTACCAGTCTAGACTGCTTCATCTCGGTGGCTGGAGTTTAGATCTGAAAAAGTCTAGATGTTGGAAGTGATGGACGATGGAGACGTAGATCTTGGGGATGCAGAGGGTTCACGCATGGGGTAGCCAGTGTCCTGATGGGATTTGGAAGCAGGAAAAGATTCTGAACCAGGAAACGAAGCCATGATTCCATGACCTTGAAGGCAGCCATCCTTGAGATGCAAGAGTGGGCACTTCTGCTATGGCCATCTCGCCAGGAAGTCCTTGATGACAAAGTTCATGACTTACAGTGATGGTTTGTTGTGCTTCCTCTGTCTGTTCCTTGTTTGGTTGGAGCAGCCGTGGTCCCCAAGGGACTTCTCCTTCCTGCATGATGCTGGAGTGTGCTTTCTACTGTACCAGTGGTACCATGGATTGCAAATTTTCCCTTCCACCAAAATCTTTTTGGTTAGAAGTACTTGGTGGGCGGATGCCAGACCCCTGAGAGCAAGGGCAAAACCCACCCCCAGTTGTACACGCTTTGTCTGATTATGTAATTTTGTAACCATAACAAAAAAGCCAGTGCCGCCTCCTTTTCATTTGCTATTGAGCACGGGATTGACTCTTCTTTGCAGTGCAGGTTTTGAAGGGACCGGGGGAGGGGGGGGGAGTGTGAGCAGTGGTGAGGAGCAGCCGTTCTTCCTGTTGAAGAATAATTCCGGGCCTCACCTTCGTGCCCTTGGAGGAAATGTTGGTTTGTGGGACTTGCCTCCACCGCCACGTAACTCCTCCTTTTGTGAGTGACGTACCTAATCGTTCTGACCGTGATGAGCTCACGAGCTCTCACCGAGCTGTCTCGTGCTGGGCGGGCTCCTTTCCTTAGAACGTATTTCTTGTCTCGCTGCTGTCCTATGGCTCCCTGCCCTGCTTGCGTTTTATGACTCATTAGCACCTTTGGAGGCTGAGCCCGGGAAGGATGTAGAGCAAAATGTTGTTCTAATGCGGAAAATGTTCTGAGGGAGAGGTTCGAACATCATGATTCATTCATCAAGGTCCACCTGGAAGATCTGGTCAGCCTAGAGCACACGGGGGTGGGGGCAGGGGGGGGCTCTCCCTCCAAGGAGGCATCAGAAAGGACCTGCTCGGGTTAGAAGTGCGGGATGCAAGACCCTCGGGGGAAATGCCCAGCTTTTCTAAAAACTCCAGGAGCCCATGAGTTCTCCTTGAGGCAAAGAACACATTTCACCAAATCCATAGCATTTAACTACCGCAGAAATCCTAGTCTCCACAAATATTTCTTAAATGGTTGTCAGGTAGACTAAAATCGGGCTGAATTCTGTGCATCCCCGGAAAGAAAAGTGAAAGCCTTCATGGGAGAATTACGGGGAAGTTCCACGTGAAGGGAGGAGAGGCAAGAGCCAGCCGCTGGAGGGGCCACCTCCGGCTTACACCCCATTTCCGGCGCTAACTAAACGTAAGGACCAAACTGAGGGCTCCCCAAGCGAAGTGCCCTGGTTTCCCTATCTGGGCAATGGAGGAGATAAATAAAAGTCCCGAGGAGGCTGGAGGAGTAGAGGTGGTGAGGAATGTGTGTAAGGCACCTCGCACAGGGCCTGCGGCACGTGCAGTAAGTACACAGGTGCACGTCCCGACACACCGGGCTGGGTCGAGCAGGGAGGGGATGAATGGAGAAGGAGAGAGGTTTGCAGAGATGGTCTCCTGGATCTCCCCTGGTCAGGAAAGCCTGCACCGTCTCAGGTGACAAGTACCTGTCAGCTTTGTCCACATTCTTCATGACTGCCCCATTCTTATCCCGTGACCAAGGGTAATTGAAAGCCCCATGGCCTCGGCAGACGGACTTCTTCTGGTCTGCAACCTTATTCAGTCTGAGCCCTATATATTGTCACAGGTTCCTGGTCAGAATCAGCCATCCCTAATTCTCCCCACATTGCCATACCATCCCCCAGACCAGGAGCCGCCCCTGAAGTCAGCTCTCCCCAAGTCAACACGACAGACCCGCTTTGGGTCCCTGGGCCAACGGCAGGATGGATGCCCGTGAACATGAAAGGAAGTCGTCTGCAGCATCAGGCAGACTATACGTCCCTATCAGAGACCAGGAGTGAAATCCTGTCTCCTTTCTGTAATCATAACAAGCCATCTACACGGCTGTACAGCCTATGCTACTGAAGGTTAAAAGCCAGAATTTTAAAAATTACCCAGAGAAATGCAAGCTGCCCCTGCTGTTAGCATTTCCTCATTCCTCTCCTCACCCGGGCAGCCCGCAGGTGCTCTGACAAAGGGCTTCCCAATCCATTCTCTCATTGGACCTCAACTTAACTGGGGAGCCAGGGAGGTCGGGCATCCTTCGTCCTTTTCTTCTTAAGAGTCAACAGACTGGACAGGGGAAGTGAGTTGTCAGTTGTCAGCGGTCCCACAGTCTCCTGAGCTGGGGCCTCCTCCCTAAACCGGGAGATTACGGGCACTGAAGCAGGAATTTACAGCCTGCCCCTGGACTGAGACAGCAAGGCTGTTCGCCGCCAGCATCTCAGAAGTGGTTTCTTTTTCTCCTTTATTTATTTATTTTTTAATGCAGCCAAATTGCCTTTTAAAGGACAATTTCACTGAATCTATTTGCATCCCCAACCATGTTAGCCCCCGATTCCTCCATTTTTTAAGGACCCTCTACTGCTGGCCTTTGGAGAGCCACCCATCTTATCCAGCCCTTCATTCCACAGGTAGGAAAATGGAGGTCTAGATTGTTGGACATTATGCAGCGAGTTTACAGCAGTGCTTTGGATGTCCAATACAGTGTTCTTGGTACACCCTCATTAATTGAATAGATGTTTAAGCTTCAAATGAGCATGTTTTAGAGCCTGAGACCAATGACACCAACCAATAGAACACTTTTTTCGGCGATTAAAATGAACATGGAACACTTGACATAGGACTAGCGCTCTGAGGAAGTAAATTTTCCATTTTGTTTATTTTTAACTTATTTAAAATTAGAAAGCCACACGTGTCTAGCTTGCCACCATATTGGAGAGTGAGGCTCTAGACCAGTGGTTCTCCAGCTTGAAGGTAGAACCCCCCTGGAGAATTTAAAAAATGCTGGTCCTTGGTTTTCACTGATTTTAACGGGTTTAGAGCCCTGGTCGGCAGACCGAGGCTCGTGAGCCACATGCGGCTCTTTGGCTCCTTGAGTGCGGCTCTTCCACAAAATACCACGTGCGGGCGCTACCTCGATAAGGAATGTACCTACCTGTATAGTTTAAGTTTAAAACATTTGGCTCTCAAAAGAAATTTCAATCGCTGTACTGTTGATATTCGACTCTGTGGATTACTGAGTTTGCCAACCACTAGTTTAAAGTCTGGACAATGGGATTTCTAAGGCTCCCCAGTTAATTCTAATGTGCAGTCAAGTTCTACAGACGGCGGCCAAAGGGACAGAGGTCATGTCAGCTGTACCTGTCACTACTCGCTGGCAAGGACTTCAGTGAGGAGTTAGCTGTGTTTCCAAATCTTAGGGAACTTCCTTCATCCTAGGAAAGAGGAAGTCCCCTTATTAAATTATTTCAAAAGACAGCGTGATCCAAAGGTATGCAACGGGTCATTTCTACCTGTAGGAGGGAGAACAGAAAGGGTCTCTTTATGGTAATGAATCTGGTCACGAATTCTAAATAAGGTATTTTTTTCTCCCAGAAATACATTTGTTGCAATAGATGTTTCTGCCAGGCAAGGCAAAACTCAAGTCTGTAACAAACTCACGTCTGTAATTCACAATAGGATTAACCTGAGATTATGGAAAATCTAATTAAGTGAACCGTATTATCTAAAACCCAGAAAAAGACACTTAGCATTGCCTTCGAAAGTCCTGCGGGTCGGAGAGGGTTCGGCACGCGGGTCCAGGAACGCTCCGCGCGTGGGCCAGGCCCTCGACCGCTGTCCTGTATCCCCTTCCTTTTCTTTTCTGCTCTGACTCATTAAAACATCCCATTCCTACTGATAGATGACGTGCACACCTTTAAAAAGAAAGACTTGGGCTTCAAAGATTGGGTTATTTGAAGCCACCAGGAGATCATTGCGCAGCTGTTGTGGGTGTGTTCTTTTAGGTGTGCAGGGGTGGGGTGGGCAGGACGCTCTGTGGTCGACGAGAAAGGCAAACAGAAAAGGTCATCGAAAAATGGGGCAGGGTTTTGTTTCCTCGGCAGGACAAGGTGGTTTGGGGAGATACATCAGAGAGAGACCTCCGGGACAGCCCACCCACACGCTCTGGTAGAAATCAAGCTTCCAGTAATTGAAAGCAGTTTGACGGCACGCAGGCCTCCTCCCCGTCCAGGGGCTGATTGGGCTGGAGGCGCGCATGCGGCCGCGCTGCGCTGCGTGGGGTCACCGGCTGAACTTCTCAGAATTCTAAAGGTGCTCGGAAGCGGTGATTTGAGGCACTCTCTGCCCTCGCTTCAGTAATTATTAAAAAAAAAACCCACCAAGCTCTTGTCAGTTATTAATGCCACATTGGGATAATACCTCCTCTTATTGTTTATACTTAAAAAAAAAAAAACCCAGACTTTGTGGAAAATGGTTCTCTGCAGGATGTCAGACTCCAGCGAGACTGTGCAGATTAATTATTTTCTCTCTCTCTCAGTCTCCCCACTGACAATCTTTAAAGAGAGCTCCCAGGTCCTTATTTATGAATGTCTTTTCCCTGGTAGAACCTGCAAGGGCTGTTTCCATAGAAATAGTCTGAAAGGGAGAGTCCTCCCTTGAAAGCCAGGGAGTTTTTTCTGGGTTTATTTTTGGGAGGGGCGGGGGGCAGATGCTATATAAAGTATCAAATGCTTTGCCCTCCCCTCCTGTTTTGCTGTATCAGAATCAGACGAGTTTACGTTTCATCCATGCCATCTTTTATTTTGTGCAAGTTATTTCTCATCTCTGTATCTCAGTTTTCCCATTAGTCTAACTGAAGAGGGACTAACAGCGGCAGGTCTCTGGGTTTTCATGCAATGCTGAGATCCGAGCATTGAATAATGCAACCAAATGCCCAGACTTGAAACAGACACGGGTACCACAGATGATACCTGCTCTTGGCAGAACTGCATGCTGCTCTGAACTTCCCACCCGAGTGTCAGACAGTCTACTGGCTTCACAAGCTTAACATGTTTAAACCCGCGGGCATGCTCTCTCTCCCTAAACCAGCCCCTTCTCCTTGGGAGGCCCAGAGAGGCACCTCTGTCCTCTCAGCCTCCCTGGCTGCAGCCTCATCCTCTGTCCCTCTCCGTCTGTCCAGTTCCTCTGTCCCTCTGCCTCTGCGTGGTTCCTACCATCACCCCTGTCTCTCCACCGGGGCTCCTCATTCTAGTTCAGAAGCCTGTAACCTCTCCCCTGAACTGCTGCAGCAACTCCACAAACCTCCCATCGCTGTCCACCCTCCTCTCCAAGATGCTCTAGCATCCTCTCATTCTGGGCTGGCCGACATGGTAGCCACTGGCCACATGCAGCTTCTGTGCTCCTGAAACATGACTGGTCCAAACCATGAGTTTAAAATGCACACCAGCGTTTGAAGACTTATTGAGACAAAGTATCTCAATAGTTGTACACTGATTACATATTGAAATGATACAATGAGGGTACCGTAGGTTAAATATAAAGTGTTATTGTTCTGTTTTTAATGTAACATTTAAAAAATTTAAAATCATACATTGTATTTCTATTGGGCAACACTGGTCTACTTTATCTCATCTCCCTCAAAGGTTTATACTGTTGCATTTAGCAATTCCTGTTACAGTATTACTTTGGGTCCCTCTTAATGGACAACCCCCCAGAGTCCTTGGGACGGCCTGCACCTTATTGCACGTTGTATGTTGTATTGCATGTTGTATGTATATTTTATGTTGTATATCAGTGTATCTAGGGCTTATAGTACATATTTTTGCATCTCTGTTGAAGGAGAAAAACTCCTAATTTACCCCCTTGATCACCTACTGTGTGTAAGGTCATGTCAAGGACTATACTAAGTTTTCTCCTTGTATCATTGTTTATTTTAGCCCTCCTTCTTTAAGACCACTCCTAATGTTTTTCACATTGTCAACGTGGCAGCCTAGAGACTCAGGGAGGCAGAGTCGTACACCTCCTGAGCTCTAACTCTCTCAGTCCTTCTGACTCCTGAGTCCATGCCCTTAACCACTTTGTCAGAATTGCCATTTCTCGTGACAGTTTCTCCCTTATACCTCTGACAGCTCAGACTCCATCAGCCGTCCAACCAGAGTCCTTAACGTATCGCCACTGTCCATTAAAGGAAGTCCTGATCCCTGATGCTGGGATTCAAGACCTGTCGTGTGAGCGGGCTCTGCCTTGCCTACACGTATAGGACACTACTGCCATTCCATCTGATGGAAGTGGGGCCTCCTAGAGTTGTGTGCAGAGCAGTCCTGTCCGCTGGGACCCAGACCTTCTAATGAGGTGGAGGCCTGCCACCCTGTCTCAGCACAGCACAGCCTCACAGGCTCCTGCAGACGTGGCAGACCCTTAGTAAGCTATTTCCAGCCTCCTCTTTTATAGAAGGGGAAACTTAGTCCCAGAGGAAGAAGTATTTTTCTAAGGTTATACAGCTGTTCAGCAGCAGAAACTCTGCAAGTTCATAAGGGTCTGGACTTCTGGTATAAAGGCCTCTCTATTGCCCCCAGTCTTCATTGGAAATTCAGAGAAGAAAAAGGCACTTTCTACATCCCAACAAATATCTCCACAGCTACAGTCCTTCACGCTTGACCAAAAGTACCACCTAACCTTTCCCTCCTGATCACTGTAGTTTACTAGTTTGCTGTTTGATGATAAAAGGAAACACCTAGGTTAGCTCAGCACAGGAGGCTTACTGCCACTTGATGCACAGGGCATTGCCAATGACATGGACGTTCAGAGACGGAGATTAGTGGGGGAGGGCCCCATGGGATGGCAGCTGGAGGGCAGTCTTCAATTGCCAAGGTCTTCAGAGAGCAGGCCATGTTTATTGGCTCAGGGACAGAGGCCATGGTGAGATTCAAATAATTTCACAACCAGTTTTCTGCCCTAATGATCGCTTTAAGTATAAAAAAAACCGATATACCCAAAGGTAGTTTGTTATTTCATTCATTTAATACTTGAATAAGAACAATAAAAGAGGTACACAAAACTAGATTACACTATAAGAGTTTTAAAATATTAAAGAAAATTATTAAATAATATTTGACAAAAAACAATAAAACTAATATTTAAGATATTCCCACATTGCTGCTGCTTCTTTTTCTTTTTTCTTTTCTTTCTTTTTTTTTTTTTTTATTGAGAGGAGGGGAGGGGAGGCAGAGAAACAGACTCCCGCATATGCACCAACCAGGATCCACCCAGCAAGCCCGCTAGGGGGGCAATGCTCTGCTCATCTGGGGCCATTGCTTTGATGCTCAGCAGCTGAGCCATTTTTTAGTGCCTGAGGCAGAGGCCACACAGAGCCATCCTCAGTGCCTGGGGCCAATTCACTGGAACCAATGCAGCCATGGTTGCAGAAGGGGAAGAGAGAGAAGGTGGAGGGAGAGGGACGAAGAAGCAGATGGTCGCTTCTCCTATGTGCCTTGACTGGGAATCAAACCCAGGACATCCACACACTGGGCTGATGCTCTGACACTGAGCCAACTGGCCGGAACCTCATATTGATTCGTCCTCAGTTGCAATTTTTTTCACTTATGGATGGAATGAGCACGCTGTTGCACATATGAATGTTAAAGAAGAGTAAGGAATGTAAATTTGTGATTTCCACATTGGGCGGCTGCTCAGGCACCTACCTTAGAGAGAACCCTGTTAACAAGTGACATTTTAACAGCCAGTTCGCTGAACTCAACAAAAAATTAGGTATCGGTCCTACCGAACCGGTGCGAACCTCCTGAATCCCACCACTGGACAGAGGCCATGTTTGTTTCTCTTTGGATTCTAACTGCCTTGCTCATAACTTTGCTTTCACTGAAAAGCCCTGGCTATAGGATGTAACTTTGTGGCTACTCCACTCCCCCAGGGGCCTCATAACCTTCCCTCATTACCTGGCAGGTGCTTCCTCTTTTCTTTCCCTCAAGTTCTCAAGTGAACCTGGCTCCCCCAGCTCATCATTTTGAGCCATGTTACACAGGCTGAAACAATCGGTGTGGTTATCGCTGGACTAGATGCTGGCGATCATGGATAGAGTATTTCACTTAGAAAAGGCTGGAGGAAGCAAGGGCTGCAAAACTGGAGCGAGAGGGTGCAAATTCACCTGCAGAGAGATGGTCCCGGCTTCCCCTGTGGTCCTGCATAGAGTCCTGTTTGCACCAACTGGGGCCCACCGTCCTTCATCTGCTTAAACAGCTGTCACCATTGCTTGAGTTATTCTACAGATCAGAGAGATTCTGGGAGGCCATGAACCCCCAAGACCCAACCCAGGGCTGGCACTGTGGAAAGTCATTGCTGAATGAAGAGACAGGCAAATAAAGAATGCTTTATGGTTATTTACTGCTCTGAGACAAAGGGAGACTTAGATCCAGGCTTCGATACCACGAACGGCGGTTCATTACGTGGAGCATCTGTTTATCATTGCCATTTTTCGCCCCGATCTTTCCTCAGGTATTTTAGCTCATTCAAAAGAAAACCTGAACATAAGAATCTCTCCCTTTCCACACATTCATGGAGCATTTATTCATAGTCTGAAATGGCACTGCAGACAGCGTTACTTCCTGCGTGTGTAGATATGTTATTTATCTTAATTATTGACATTTTAAAATATTACCGGGAGAAAAACCCTACCTTCAGGATTGTGTAAAGCATACCTAATAAGTTCTTCATTGCACACATTGTATTTAACCATCTCATCATTTGAAGATGACTTAATTAGCTGAAGAGGTAAATAAATAGTCACTGAATGATGCTAAATGTTTGGGGTCTGTAGACTGAAGTGGGATTTCTATGATACTTTGTGGCCACAAGAACCTGAGAATGATACTCAGATCTTAACAAAGAGGCTATTCAGTACTGAACACAGTTTGGGAACTGAGCTGATGCTTGGAGATGGATCATGCCGTCTCTTTGTACTGAAGATGAGGACCGTGGACTCCCCGAGTCTGGGAGCCAGGTAAAGCCAAAGCGTAGGTTTTACAGCTTCATAAACTAGGATTTGAGTTGCCGCCTTTGCAGTGATTCAGTGTGTGCCCATGGGTGCTTTACTTAACCACTGTGAGCCTCAGTTTCCTCCCAGATAAAATCTGGGCGATGTTTACATCAAGTTGTGAAAATACAACACAGTGGTGTGTACCAAGCCCTTAGTATCCTGCCCAACACTAGAAAAATCAAGCATCTGGTCAAGAATAATCCTTACTATCATTAACCAATCAGATGTAGCCTGTAAGTGATAGAGCCAGGATTTGGACCCCAGGTCTGCCCAACACCAGGCAGTGAGTGAACTCCGCATTTCTAATGTTGATCTGGTGTGGTTCCTTTTCTCCAGAAGCAAGAAATCAGACTCACATTGAAGCAGTTTTAACATTTCCACCCACTCTTAGAGAATGCCGTGGCCATTGATAAGGGACCGTCTATGCTGCAGTCCTTTAACACCTGAATTTGCAAGGCGGCGAGGCAGCACAGACAGGGCCCCTTTTGCTGTTTCTGCGGTGTATCAGGCACCTGAACCAAAACGACTGTTACCCTGCACTCCTGCTTTGTTCTGAGTGTAGAAGTCGGAGAATCAGAAATGTGACTCAGGAGGTCTCTTAATACCTCCTCTCCCATTCTCTGTGATTTCCACAGACATGGCATAATTCCTGTGATTTGATTTGAAACTAGAGACCAGCAGCTCAAGGGCTGAGTGATGAGATCCGAATGGGGAATAAACTATGCTTGAATTAATTTGCATAATGGAATCCGATTGGTTACAAAGCTGTGTTTGTTGAAGTGGAGACAGGAGCCCCTGAGCTCCCCCGACAAGGGGACACACTGCACTGGCAGGATGGAGTTTTGCGTTCTGGTGTGGGCCCCGATGGTATTCTCAATGTAATGATAACGTGTCTTAAAACTGTAAATTAGCTCACTGGAAATGAAAAGAACAGGTCAGCCTGCCTGATCCTTCCAGCTCTGCGGGGAGGAGAGGGCTGGAAAAGCGAAGCTGCTTGCTTTCTGCTAAGCGCTTTCGTCTCTTTCTCTACCCAATAACAATCTCCAGCAGGAGTCCAAATATACTTAAACACCCATATATGTCATTTTCTTTTACGGAGACAAAAGCAGGCACAGCAAGGAAGTTTTATGCTCAAGGCACAGTAGCTTATGACGGGCTATCTGCTCTCAAGATGGAAGGGTGAGCCTTCCACTTAGAGCTGGTGGTTTTGCAAATTCATTTTCCTGTCATGTTATTACTCCTGTGACTTTCCACAGCATTTATTTTTCCTTCCAAGCAATATGCCCCAATCATAAAATAAAGTTCTCCTATATGTTTTCATGGAACCCAGTGCTTAGGCATCCTGGATACTGTTAGAAAGTGCTTTAATGGAAGGAGTGTTGTTCAAGGACTGCCTTGGGTGCCCTTATTAAAACCAGTTAGAGCACTGACATATTTCCCTAATTACTACCAACGTCAGGGTCCTCTCAGGAGGGTGATCTCCTGTTCATTCTCAGGCATGATTCCTGTACACTCTCTACCATTGAATGCATCAATCAGATCTCTAGATTTTAGGAGTATTTCTAAAAGTAATAATAATAATAATAATATATCTCCCTGAACACAACATTTTTAAGCCATGTATTCAGAAATTCTGAAACAGGCTTAAAAATAAATAGCAAATTAACTTGTATTGTTTAAGGACCTGGCTGTACGGTGTTGTGATGAAGTGATGAAGGCACCGTCTAGCCCTCTTCGCTTTGGTCACTGCTATACAATACTTCCATCTTCCTACTTCTGGTTTGCTTTTAATATTTTGATCACAGCATTATTCCCGTCTGCTCGCCCCTCCCACATTCCCGGTGCCACCCAAACTTAAATGATTTTCGTCATAAGACTATAGGATGTGTGTTGGGACGTGTGTCTATATTTGATAGGCAGCCTTCCCTTAGGTGTAGCTGCAATAGGATCGTAAGGGATACGAATGCCGGTCTTGAAGCCAAGCATCCAGGGCACATATCCCAGCTCCGTCCTGTGCTGCTGGCTCTGTAACCGTGGGCAAGTTTCTTAATCTCACTCCGCGTCACACTGCTCCCCTGTAAAACGGAATAACGATACTACCACTTTGCAGGGGTATTGTGAAAATCCAATGACTCGACTCATTGAAAGCACTTAGAAGAAAGTTAGGTAGATAATAATGAACAGATGCTTGTGATTATTATTATTTTCATCATAGTCATATTATTAATAGACATCCAGTCTTAATATTAGTCTACTTTAGACCAGTGGTCCCCAACCTTTTTTGGGCCATGGACCGGTTTAATGTCAGAAAATATTTTCATGGACCAGCCTTTAGGGCGGGACGGATAACTGTATCACGTGACTGAGACAAGCGTCAAGAGTGAATCTTAGATGATATAACAGAGGGAATCTGGTCATTTTTTAAAAATAAAACATTGTTCAGACTTAAATAGTATAAATAAAACAGAAATAATGTAAGTTATTTATTCTTTCTCTGCGGACCGGTACCAAATGGCCCACGGACCGGTACCGGTCCACGGCCCAGGGGTTGGGGACCACTGCTCTAGGTGGCTTCTAGGTTACTGTTTTTATCACTATCACAGTGTCCCTAGCCTTTCCCTGTGAATTTCATATACAAACAAGGCAAGAGTTGGTATTGATCTCTTGTTAAGAAAACAGACTCCAGAGCCAGGTGTCATGGGTTCAGATTTTAGCTCTGCTATTTACCTGAAGCATAACCCTGTACAAGTTGTTTAATTTATCTGGGCCTCAGTTTCCTCATTCTTTAAAATAAGAACACTCCAAGTTCCTATTCATAAGTGTGTTGTAGAAATTAGTAGATGAGTTACTACTTGTAGTTTTTAGAACAGTGCCTATAAAAAGCTTTTGCTGAGTGAATTTTCATTCTGAAATTGAATACATTTAAAAAGTCAAATCCTAAAAAATTAATCTTATATATACCTGAGATTCATCACTAAAATAACTATGTATCACATAGTCACATGCACTTATAAATAATGGATCCAATGAATTACTTTTTTTTAAGTGGGAGGAGGGGAGATAGAGAGACAGACTCCTGCATGCACCCTGACTGGAATCCACCCAGCAACCCCTGTCTGGGGCCAAGGCTTGAATCAACTGAGCTATTCTCAGTGCCTAGGGCCAACACTCAAAACAATTGAGCCACTGGGTGCGGGAGAAGTAGAGAGAGAGAAGAGGGAGAGAGGAAGAGAAGCAGGTGATAATTTTTCTTGTGTGCCTTAACTGGGGATCGAACTCAGGACATCTATATGCTGAGCCGATGCTCCATCCACTGAGCCAACCGGGCAGGGCCCAATGAATTACTTTTAAAAGCAGGTTGATTTTGCTGGTATTTCCAACAGAAGAAAGTATACAATTTCATCTTTACTAAAAAGGGTTTAGTATTTATTGGTCATGTGGAAGCTTTTAAATTCATTAGTATCAAGCCAGGATTTTTTTTTCAAAGGAAAAAAAAAAAGTTATCATCTAGTAACAACACTTTTAGTGTCAGAAATAATTGTGCTTTATAGCAAAATGGCAGCCAGAGAAAAAGGTGCCGAAATATCAACTTTAATTAAAGCCTTTCTTTCAGACGCACTTCACAGTTTATATGCGAGAATAATTTATCGCCATGTGAATGAACGCTTAATCCTCGGCACGGTGTAAACGAGCGGGGATTTTGTTGCACCGTATGTTCCTTCCTCTCTATTTCTTTTTGAGATTCTACGGTGGCAATGTCAATGTTGAACCTGAAGCATGTGGTTCAAACCAGACTTCCTCCTTTTATGAATGGCCAGCTTCAAAGAGCTCACTCACTAGACATACAAGCATGAGCAGAGATATCATCCCAACCACTAAGATGCATTCAGTCTGGGAAAGAGACAGTGTGTGCGTCGGAAGAAATGCCCCACCATCTCTCACCAGAGCTCCAGCCATGACTATGAAACTGGAAGCCACTTAGAGACAATGCCACTCAATGGCTTTATTTGAGAGAAAATGAGGCAGAGCCACCTCAAAGGGGACTGATGAGGTCTTGTGACAAGCTAGTGGCAGATTGGCGACCCTATCTCCAGCCTCCAGACATAACTGCAGGGACCTTCCTGTGGCTTCCCGTTGCCTCATGTTAGGATCTAACCCCCTCCTGGTTCCCTCTCTGTGCTCTTTTAATGCAGTCAGTTGGGCTTGCATAGAATAGCGTTTGATATATTATTAAATGCCCGAGTCTGCAGGTGAAACTGTGAAATGATGACCTTGCCTTTTCAATCTTCCTCTTCCGCTGCCCTGTACACATCCCGAAGTGTCTGTCTACAGCAAACATATCCCTATATCTTGACAAGGGACAAACATCACACATCATTGAGTGGTGCTGGGGGCAGTGATGGACACTGGATACTAACACTGGAGACCTCTGGGTCTCCTCGGCTGCCATGTTGCCCATATGAGAAAGGAAGCAGTGAGGCCTGGGTTGGTGAAGTTCAAGGACATCAGAAGGAAAGGGGTTCTGCACCAACAAGTTAAAATTCCATTAATCCCCTTATTTTCTAGACTACGATGGCCAGACGGCTCCATGGAACTCTTATTCCTCAACTCCTCTCTTGGACAAAGCACCTCACCACCCTCTTCTGGGCATCTTCACCTGCAAGTTAGGAGCAACTCCTTCTGAGTGACTCATGCAGTCTAGGAAGAGCCCAGTTCACGCTCTGTGCCCGGCCCTATACATGTGCAGAAATCCTTGTCATGCTGCTGTTTAGAGGAAACATGGAGGCCCAGCCTGTGGGACTGACCTGCCTGTGGTTCTCCAGACTCTTAAGATACAGAGACAGTGTCCCAATCCTGTTTATCTGATTTCCAAATCTAGGTATAGTCCACTATGCCAAGATCCACACTTCCTCCTCCCTGTTCCCCTCTGCCCCCCACCACATCATCTAAACCACATAGGGAAGAAGGAGATGATAGTATCTATTTGTACAGTACTCAGAAATCTCACCAACCTCATTTAAAGCTGCCACTGTTGAAATGACACGTCACCCTCCATAACAGTGTGTCACCCCCGTGCCCAACAGTTTTCCAAGAGTCCCTTACATTGATGGTGGGGCTGGTTAGTGGGGATTGTCTGGTTTCGGGAACTAGGACTCCAAGCGGAGTCACCACCGGGGGAGAGGATGGTTGTCCAGGAGGAAGTGTGGGGTGCTCGGAGGGGAAGCAAGGACCGGAAGTTCCGTAGGGGAGAATTAAGTCTCCGGCACCAGGAAGACTAAGCTCAGCGAGGAAGCCCAGGAGCCTGAGGCAGACGCTGAGGACTAGAGAGGAGGGAGGACCGGCGTGTTAGGGAGAGGACTGGAGTGACCCCCGAGAGTCTGGACACGGTGTCAGCGGCGCCTCTTCCTGCTGATGCTGTTCCTGTCTGCGTGCCAGGAACAAGGTGTTTGGACTGCTTGGCAGGGCCTGCTCTTTTATTTTGCTTCTCCTGGTTGGAAGGAGCTTGTAAAGTATCCTTTGACACATTGCTCGGTTCAGGTGGGATCTTCAGCTTCTCGGGTGGCCCTTTGACCAACAAGAACAAATCTTGCCCACTGCATTGACATTCTAGCCGTCAGTGACCCCCCAGTGAGAAGCTGACCCCGGATTTCACTGACAGAAGTGTAAGTGACCCGCCCGTCAGTGATGTTTCAGGGTCTGCCTGACCTGCCTTCTCTAGCTGGGTCTAGAGTTGCCTGGGTCTACAGTTGCCTTCTTCCTTAAATACTCCAGTGGTGCTGGACGTCTTGGGACCTGCTGGGCTCGTGACCAGCTCTGGGCTTCGGGACGTGTTGCTTCCTATGCATGGACATCGCATCCGCTTCCTCCTTATCACAGTGACTCTCATTTCAGGCCATCCTGTCCTCGAGGAAGTTTCCCCTGATTGTCCCCACTGTGCGCCACCTCCGTTCTCAGTCCCCATCAATGATACGTTTCTCTCCTGGACTCCCACGATGCCCTAAGGTGTTCTCTTACGGAAACGTACCCGTGCACAATTACGATCAACAATAACATAGATATGGAGGGGTCACTATGCACCAGGCATTGGGCTGAGACTTAGGGGCATTAACCATTCGCACACACACCCCGTGTCCACTTGCAGTGAGTATGAGCCTCATCGCCGTTTCATAAACGAGCAAACCGCCCTCAGAAGAGCGGCCGTAAGCAACAACACTGACACTCCATGGGGACGCTGGGTTCCCCAGCGCACTCGTTTTATCCTTAGCTAGACCCCGAGGGGTTTCCCTGTGTGTGTGCATCTCACCCGCCACACAGTAAACTGTGAGAGAGGAGGGACCGTGTCTTAGGTCTGCCTCCTCGGTGTCCGCAGCGAAGCGCTCACGTGGTTCAGCAGGGGCGGAAAGCGAGGACCGGGGCGGAGACGCAGTAGGGACGCAGCCTGCAGCTAACCTGACCTTTCTCTCTGCCCGCAGAAGCCGCCGGGGGAAGTGGGCAGCCCTGACGTGATGTGCTCAGCCAGCAGAGACGCCCCATTCCAGGAGAGGTCTGCGTGACGCGTCTGGGAGGCCAGCCTCGGCCGGCCGCCGCCCGGTTGGTGGAAGGGGTGACAGCCGCATTCTCCTGCGCCTACCACGGAACCAGAAATGAAGGAGAACTACTGTTTGCACGCCGCCCTGGTGTGCCTGGGCGTGCTGTGCCACAGCCAGGCCTTCAGCCCCGAGCGGAGGGGCCACCTGCGACCCTCGTTCCACGGCCACCACGAGAAGGGCAAGGAGGGGCAGGTGCTGCAGCGCTCCAAGAGAGGCTGGGTCTGGAACCAGTTCTTCGTGATCGAGGAGTACACCGGGCCCGACCCCGTGCTCGTCGGCAGGGTGAGGCCGCTTTTCCTGCCCAGTTAGTTCTCGCCCCCCCCCCCCCCGCCCCGATAGTAGAGCTCACCAGAGAAATTCTGGGAGGGAAGACACTGTCGGTCTGGCCGTCCCTGAGAACCACAAAACCATCCGTTCGTACGTCCTTCCAGCCTCTTTTAATTCATAGACCTATCCGTGTTGAGAATACTTCTGTTTCCCACTTAATATTATACAAAAAAAAAGCTGTGTATTTTTTAAAATGGCTGCACAATCGTCTGCTGACGGAAATAGTGATTATTTATTTAACCATTCTCCAGCTAGGGCATTTCCCTGGCCACACCCCACCCCACCACGTGGATGGCCTTCCGTGCGTCCTCATAACCCTCTCTACCCCATTCATCACAGCTTCCCGTTTAGGATTACACACGTCTGTTTACTTGTCTCTCTCCCTCCCTGGAGCCTAAGCTCTGACCCCCCTGGCGCAGTGTCATCCTTGGGCCCCCGGTCCTGGTAGGAAAGCCCAGCTTCCGGGAAGCCCCTGTAAATAACGAGTGCGTCATAGAGTGGGTGGGATTCTATCAGCCTTGGCTTTGGCCCCGCCGCACTCAGATAGGAGGTCGGGAGGGCCCTTGCACTACTGGGACTCTGCTTTCTCTGGGTACACCCTCCAAAAAAAATGCAAGGGGAGAAAGAGAGTCCAAAATATGTTTGAAAAACTGCCCGCTATCACTTATGGGAAGACACACAGCTGTCTTTTAGAGAATAGTGACATTATTTATAAAGAGATAGGTGTTCACACACATAAAAATCAAAAGCCTGCAGAGTTAGGCAAATGGTACACTAGAATAAAGAGCCCCTGACCTTGCCCTGGCCAGGTAGCTCAGTTGGTTAGAACATCTCAATACACCAAGGTTGCAGGTTCAATCCCAGGTCAGGGCAAAAATCAATCAGTGAATACATAAATAAGTAGAACAGCAAATTGATCTCTCTCCCTCCCTCTCTTTCAAATCAATTAATAAATTTAAAAAAATAAAATAAAAACAAGAGTCCCTGACCTCATAGGGGTCTTACCGAAGCAACGAAAATCTAAATTGAGGAGTAGGGTAATGACAAAATTCAATACAAGTGATTTTTTATTTTGAATTTACATAGCAACATTGGGGAGGGACAAAGAGGGATGTGATGGGGGGGACCATGATAATAACCTGTGACCCAGAGGATGAGCAGGAGGGTGAAGGGACAAGAACAGATTTGAGGGTGCTAATTTCTGAGCCTCATAATCCCAACACAGTTATCTTAGCTGCTCCTAGACATCAGAACAGCTTCTCCCGTTCACAAAATTGACCTATTTGGAGGAGGTCCTTATTAGTGTCTCCATAATATTCTTCAAGCTTGGAGAAGAGTTGTTGTTCTTTTAAGAGATGTACTAATGAAGTTCATTCATTTATGCCCAAAGTAGAAAGATGACACCCAAAATAGAAGTTGACACTGGAGATGGGAACACGGGGAAATCACTGTAGAAGTCCCTCCATGGAAGAGCCAGGCTCCAGGCCCCGGGAGGAAGAGGGGACTTGAGCTCCGGCAGGGGCTGTGCTGCTTGAACAGCGTGGAGAGCTGCACGTGAATTGTTCTGCAACAGCAGACCTCTGCTGTCCACTTTCTGAATGGGGAGTAGCCCTGGTGGGGCCCCTAGTTTGTGGTGGGGGACGGGGAGGCTGCAGAACAGGCAGGACCTAGAGAGCCAGGCCAGCACCGGACCCAGCGGTTGCCACGCCCACTACAGGAAGCATAGCGGACAGGGGCGGGGGCAGAGAGAAGTGGTGAGCGATGATTAAAATCTAGGCCCACGGAATGAGTCTGATGGCAGGTTGGATGGGGAGGAATAAAGAGTTAGACTCTATAGATCTTTCCTTTGAGACACTGCTGACCCACGGGTTCCAATCAAGAGGGGAGGCTAGACTCTAGATGACGGCTTCTCTAATAACCTTTAGAGTTGACGACATTCAGGGTTGAGTGACTTCAGGATGCTCTGAGAAAGTGGGATTTGGCAAACCGTGGGCTGTGGGATCCCTTGCGGGAGGCACAGTCTGTCCCATGCTGCGCTGGGCCGAGGGGTGGCCGTCGGCCTTCGGCTATGAATTGGCTGTGTGTGCCTCTCTCCTGGGCGGGGCCCCTTGAGAGGGCTGAGTGGTTTCCCCAACGGCTCTCTGTGTCCAGCTTAATAGATACTGTTGTCAATTGTGTAGATCATCTTTGTTGGTGAGAAAAAAAAAAGGAATTTGTGATTTTGAAATCTGAAAACAAGGAAAATATTATGAGCAATGTCTTTTTAAATCTTTCAGTTTTTTTTTTTTTTTTTGGTTGATCATGAAATAAGGTCTATTTCATTCCCAAGAGTCTTGCCAAAATCATATATATCTACAGGGATCCCCCTGAGCTGAAATAGCTGCTGGCTCACTGCGGCATTGCAGATCAATTAGATGAAAAATAAAAAAAAAAACAAAAAACAAGATCGGCACAAAAAAATTTGAAAAGCGCTGTGTTCAGTCTTGCTTTTGTGACTTAGACCAAGCCTCAAGGCCTTGGTTTCATAATAATAATTAAAATGGCATTGATCATAAATGTAACATACTATAATATAAAAAATATGTTATTATTATATAATAATAAGCTGAAGCTTTTTAGTTTATATTGGGCTTTCTCTTGCAGTAGATAGAACCAAAAGTTTTTTATCCCGTCGAGTGCTCTTGAAACCTGTGAGAGTGTTGTAAATAACGCTCATCTTTCCCCACGAGTGCAGAGGAATTCAGAATAAGAAACTGAAGTTGGGCGACAAGGAAGGGGGGGTTTATTTATTGGTACAGGACGATCAGACATGGTGTTTGGGGAGTTCCATCTGATCAAACACACAGCCAGTGTTGAGGCCAAAAGGAACAGGAGGGGTAGTTGGGCGACTTGGATGACTTTCGGCCCTGCTGAGGGTGGATTTAGGCAGGTACCATAATTCCCCTGGGTTTTGTCAAAGGAGCGGGAGGGGGGGGATCTAAAGATATTTAAGATTCTTCCTATGGTCTGCGAGGCCGCCTACGTCTCAGGCCCCCCCATTTTCTCATTCCTCATGTGCCACACAGCAGAACTTCTAAAAAGGTCTAATCCGTGAATTGTTTCCAGTAACAAAATCCTGGAAGCAGTTTTAGTGTCTTTTGGGAGAAAGCTGCTAGAAGCAATGAGAACAGCATCCAGACAGTAGACAGACCAGGCCCACCTGTATGTGCCCACGTGGGAGGCACACCCACACTCACTCTTAGAGGAAGAGAGAGGTGGAGAGTGAAGTGTGCAGTGTGGCACGTTGTTGCATAAAAATGAACGGCATTCATGTATCTGTCTAGAGACATTCTAGCTCGTGCACGGAATGGGGCACAGAGGACTCACAGGAAATGGCGACACCAGTCGTGTCTGAGGAGGGAAAATGAGGGAATGGGGACTCAGAGCTGAGAACACTTATTGCATCGACGTTTGTTTTTTATTCTCTGTAACATGCATATATTTCTTTTGACGTAACTCTGTTAATGATATGTATGCATATATATAGGGTATGTGTGCCTCTGTGTGGGGAGGAGGGAGAGACAGCAGGAACCTTCGAATTTTAAAACACTCGTCATTCAGGTGGAAACCCTGGCTTCTCTGTTCCTAGCTGTGTGTCCTTGGACAAGGCAATAATCTCCTCTAATATTCCATTTCCTCATTTGTCAGATGGGGTGGGAGCATCTCCCTCTCATTGTGCGTGTGTGCGTGTGTGCGTGTGTGCGTGTGTGCGTGTGCGTGTGCGTGTGCATGTGTGTGTGTGTGTGTGTGTGTGGTGAGTTGCAGCAAACAGCATGTAAGCAGGTCTCTATCTCCGCATGCAGCCTTCATGGAATTACAAATCTCAATTTCTCTTTTTCTAGCTTCATTCCGATATTGACTCTGGTGATGGGAACATTAAATACATTCTCTCAGGTGAAGGAGCCGGAACCATTTTTGTGATTGATGACAAATCAGGAAACATTCATGCCACCAAGACATTGGACCGAGAGGAGAGAGCCCAGTACACGCTGATGGCTCAGGCGGTGGACAGGGACACCAACCGACCGCTGGAGCCGCCGTCGGAGTTCATCGTCAAGGTCCAGGACATTAACGACAACCCTCCTGTGTTCCTGCATGAGACCTATCACGCCAACGTGCCCGAGAGGTCCAATGTGGGTGCGTACAGCGGGGGAGACCCATTCTGCCTCTGAGACTGCGGTTTCCGTGGCGGGGGAGGGGTTTGGTGAACATTCTCCCAGATCAGGAAGTACAATTTCATGCTGCATTTTCTGTGGCCGGAATAACAGATGAAAACTTTGTATCTGCAGTCTTAGATGTTCAAGATGGATCTGAGGTTTTAAAATCTGAACTTAGAAAATAGAAGGGAGTGTGAGGGACTGAGTAGGACAATATTGAATCCAGGTCATTCCTGGCTCTGGCGCTTATTAGCTGTGTGACTATGAATCAGTGACATCTGTCCTCTTCGCGTCAGTTTCCACCTCTGTGAAATGGGAATAACAACTCCCAGCCTTGCAGGATTAGAGAGGTAACATGCATCCAGTCGCCAGTGCACGTTGATGTTCAATTAGTCATTGTAGTGGTAACATTTGTTGCTTGTAGCTGTCGCATTAATTTATGATGTACATGCACTGTCGCATTTAACTTTTACAATGACGCGTCTTTGCAATAAGGTAGGTCCTATTTGACATAATTTGCAGACGGGCAACCCAAGCTAGAAATAGGTCACCTCATTTATCCAAGGACAGCTGGCCTATTAAGTAGATCCAGAATATACACTTAAGCCTGACACTATGTCACCACCCATTAGAACAGTTCAGAAGTAGGTGTGTCTTCTCGTCATGCATCAAGATCTGCCGCATGATTCCCTGAAGGAGTTCTTGAGCAAGCCACCTTCTGCTGGTGGTAACTTTCATTTGACTTCATGGAATGCATGTTGTTGTGGGTTTTTTGGGAAACATATCTCGTGTCAGGGAAGGTCTACCTTTCAGACGGTGAGCAGGGCTGTTCTGATCAGGGACTGAGTCTGGTTATGTGAATCAGAGATTTAGAGGGCAGATGAATTTAACCCTTTGAGTAGTGAGGTTTTTTTTCATGCTTGCTGATCCCTGGGGAATGAGGTTTTTTGTGTTTTTTTTTTTTTTCAAAAAAGGAAATTAGTTCCAGTTACAGTTTTATTAACTTAAAATCATGTTTGTTTGATAATCAATTTATGAAAACAAGAAGAACATACATTTGCCTTTTTTGTAAATGTTGCCTTACACATTTTTAAAATAAATCGACCGTCCCCTGGATGGTCAGGAGGCACGAGGACGCACACGAACGTCCGTACTACTCAGAGGGTTAAGGATCACCAGGAGCAAACCTCCCATTCTGTACAGACGACAAAACAAGCACCGAGAATGGGAGGCAACCTGCTCCAGAAAGTTAGATGCAGAAGTGACTCTAGAGCACCAAGCTCCTTCCACATTGCATACAGAGCTTGTGTTCCCCCAAAAAAGGAAAAAGGAAAAAATAGTCTCCTCCTCTGCCTCCAGGTAAAGTCAAACCCTTCCCCTTCTTTACTTTATTTATTTATTCATTCATTCATTTTAGAGAGGAGGGGGGAAGAGGGAGAGAGAGAGAGAGAGAAGGAGGGGAGGAGCAGGAAGTATCAACTCCCATATGTGCCTTGACCAGGCAAGCTAGGGTTTTGAACCGGTGACATCAGTGTTTCCAGGTTGACACTTTATCCACTGCGCCACCACAGGTCAGGCCATTCTTTACGAGAGCCAGGTAGAGCCACTACTCGCTACCTTCTCTCTCCCCTGTGCCCCGCCCGGCCCCTGAGTCTTGCTGTGGTCATCGGGGGATTTTAATGGGAAACAGCAGACAGCAACTAAATCCTTAGAAAGGAGACAATAGTGTCAGCAGCTAAGCCACAGACAGAGAGGCTAAGTCACCAGAAAGAATTCTCCAAAGGGATTTTCACTGCTGGCACCTTTGGGGATTCCCGGATTCTAAGGGCTAACACCTGGACTTCCCATCATGGCCTGTGAGAGTCGTCTGTTGTCCGGCAGCCCTGGGTTTGAAGCATGGCCATGCCACTGACCAGCGGGGTGAACCCAGACGCTGTCTTGCATTTTCTCAGTTTTCGTTTTGTCATTTATAAAGTGAGGAAATGTCAACTCTGGTGAGGGCTAAATAACCCAGTTATCAACAAAGGCCTTGTCATGGACTTAGTGAGGTTCTAGGTGCAAATTAAGCTTAAAAACATCTAATCATTTCCCTAGAGGTACCATGACGGTGGAAAATAGAGCCTACTCTACTGTATAAACTTACACTACCGAGAATAGTGCCTGGCCATGTGGGCAGAGCTCAGAATGGTTGTTTGCACGACATAATGACTTACAGAAGAGGAATTGGAAGAGAGCGAGATTGACTTTCACACCAGGTGGAAATCGCTAACAAACCTGTGTGTTACAGGGTGGGCAGAGGTGGTGCAAACGGGCTCCCACACGGAACCTTACCCTTGTGCAGAAAATGTCACGGAAAGAACTTGGGTCTGGTTATTTGCTGGATGGGGTTTAGATTCTTGACTTTAGCCATAACCCAGTTTGCATGATAGACTGCAACACTTCATACCTTTCACACATGGGCTGTGCCCCAAACAGTGCCCGGCAGGCACCGAGGAGTTTGGTGATTGCCAGTTCTCTCCCTTCAGCATCCCCGGTCTGAGCCCAACACTGCATGTCCTCAGCTACTTGTGACCATCCAGGAACAGAAGCTTTTCTAGGAAAAACAGAATCTCATCTTCCTGCAATTCCCTGGTTCCCTTCCATCCTGACCCTCACGTGCTCACCTTACATCTCGCCAGCTGTCAGCTGGTGGCTTCTGTTGTTTGACTACCAGACGTGTTAGAGCTGGGAAGACGCAACTGTCCTGCCAGTAGGGAATGGCATTCTGGATCATATTTATTGCTGTAAATTAATTAAAATGTAGCATTAGCAGCCATTTTATTACATGCAAAGCTACAATGAAAGGATGTATTTATTGCCTGGCTACAGATGGGAGGCTGTATTGTGTCCTTTCATGAGGAGCAATTCATCACTAATTATCCTTTATTGGGCTCTTTGGGGAGATTTTTATTTAATTATTTGTTAGGTTGGGCATTTCAATTGCATGGGTCTTAGCATGTCTTTGCAACAATGTTTCTAGTATTATTTTAACAGTGCAATATTTTCATAATATTACGTTCATAGTATTATTTAACTATTTTAATTATTTAACAAGATAGCAGGATGTACGATGAACACAGAGAATTCATTTTTAAGGTATGGGAATTAAGAGGGAGGGAGGAAGGAAGGAAGAAAGGAAGGAAAGGAGGTTCCTTTGTATTATCAGCCTCAGGAAAATGAAAGCATGCTAATAAATTCTCCTCAGTTTTCCATTTTGAGATGAGAATTCTTTGTAAACCAGAATAGAGTTTGAATGCTGCGGGGCCGTTGCTAATGAGTTTATTTCACGTTTAAGGCACATCCGTCATCCAGGTGACTGCCTCCGACGCAGACGACCCCACCTACGGAAACAGCGCCAAGCTGGTGTACAGTATCCTCGAAGGACAACCTTACTTTTCGGTGGAAGCACAGACAGGTACCATGAAATGTCATTGTGATTTGTGACACGCTGTGGATAAGGAGCCCAGACCTGCTCACTCAACCTAATTGATTCTCTGTTTTCTCAAATATGACAGGGTCAGGGCGAGTCCCGGACACTCTGCACGTGCCTTATAGCCAGCGAACCACATTTATGATTGCTCCTGTCTGTATTTCACTGTGTCACAACAATAAATGTAATCTTAAAAATACTACTCTCAGCTGAAAATCATATCCTAGAAGTCAACTGAAATTTAAGAATTTATCTTCAAATATTTAAATGTTATCTTAAAAATCAATGGTGGATCCAGACTAAGAGACCCCAGAACTTGAGGGCTGACATAAAACTGGCAGCTCCCGGGGGCCACAGTGCAGAGTGGTGGGAGGGGTCTGGATGCGCAAGTGCGTTTGGGGGATGACGCCTCACCAGCCCCCTTCCCTGCACCCCCAGCACGGCCTGAGAGATGCCCCCGGGGGGGGGGGGCTTCGCATCCAGGAGGAAGGGTCGGTGGGTTTCTTAAGAACACAGATAGCAAAACCAAGAGAGTGAACTAATGTAACAACCAAAACCACAGTGTTTCACTTCATTTATCCCATATTTGATTCTAGAATCCTTTTATTAGTTTACACACTAGCCCTGGGTGGGTAGATAGAGCATCATCCTGCATGCTGAGTTTGTGAGTTCAATCCCCAGTCAGAGCACAGATGAGAAGCAACCAATGAGTGCACAACGAAATGGAACAACCAAGTGGAATAATGAGTTGATGCTTCCTTCTCTCTCTCTCTCTCTCTCTCCCCCCCTCCATCCCCTCTCTCACACTCTCTCCCTTTTCTCTCTGACCCAAATCAGTGGAAAAATCAAACACACACACACACACACACACACACACACACACTAAAATCCTGTGGAACTGCTTGCCCACAATATTACCCACTAAACCCCTTTCTTTTTCCACAATATGCCCTGTGTGTTTGAAAGATGTTCACAAATAATTCACACTTATTGTTACAGTTAAACTTTATCCAGTCTATCTCTGCGACTATGTACACACGTTATCCACCAATCAGATCTTTCGCTCATCTACATGAGATGATTTCCACTGAGCTACGGCATCGCCTATTGGTCGCCACTTTGCTTCAGGTCACAATGTATGGGGCTACTTGCTTTGGTTTCATAAAAAGTGTTTGCATTTAGCCTTTCCATTTTAACCAAGGTTGAATGTGGGATTTCATCTCGGCTTTAGAACTGGTGGGGGACTTCTTTGTTTCAGGGACTCTTAATTTGAATCTACCCAGTTATTTGCAGATCAGGAAAACGAGGCCCAATGAGCTCAAGGTTGTTTCTGAGAGACATGGAAACATTGTTGGGGGGGAGGCTAGGAGAGGGCTGTGGGCTCAGGCTTCCACAGTGCCTTCATCCTTCCGTTATAGATGTTGCCATGTGGACAAAGGAAAAGCTTACACGTGTTCCAAGAGGTTTAAGTGAGCCTGGTTTCTATATAAATCATGTACTAACATCCAGGGATCATGTCTAGTCAAATCATTAATTTATCGTTGTTATCAGGAATGGGTCACAGCAGAATCAGTGCTTGTATAAAGCACTGTGTATATTTTTAACCCATCTGGTACACTCTTTGAAATTTTACTATTAATATTTTAATGTATTGCATGAAATATATGCCTTCTGCTTCTAACGTAATATAGACCATAGTCATGTTCCCAAGAATTGTATACAGGGATAGACTTTCAAAAGATATGACTGGCAGTCCAAAAGCATGGCTTTAATCATGGGCACCCATGCAACGGGCCCTCGGATATTTCAGTAATTAGGATCTTTAAGTGTTACTCCTGAGAATAGGAGGTTATTACTTGCATTTAAAATGTAATATATAAAACATATAAAACTTTAATGCTCTATTAATATTGGTGACAGTTTGCTGGAAAATCCATCTGTACGATGCTCCAGAGCTGGCCGCTCTGGGTTATAATGACCATGTTGAAGTAACGCTCCTGGAGGGCTAGGTGCTGTTTCATTCATCTTTGTATTTCCCGGCCTTGGGGCTTCTTTTTGTTATAAACCTGTGATGTCTTCTGCTCCCTTGTCCAGGTATCATCAGAACAGCCCTTCCCAACATGGACAGGGAAGCCAAGGAGGAGTACCACGTGGTGATCCAGGCCAAGGACATGGGGGGACACATGGGTGGACTCTCAGGGACAACCAAAGTGACGATCACACTGACCGATGTCAATGACAACCCACCAAAGTTTCCGCAGAGTAAGTAGGTGGGCTTGGGTTTCGCTGGTGCATGGTGCCCCAGCCGGCTGTCTTCTCTGACCCGTTCTTGCTTTGCTCAACTTTGACGATTAAGTCTAGAAAAATGGAGACTCTTTATATCCTTCTTGCAAAAGGCAAAAGCAAGACAGCAGCAACAACAACAATGAAAGAACCAAAGGAAACAAGTTTAAGGGGAATGGATCTAGTAGGAGAAACAGGAGACATAAGAAGTTCCGTGACCCCAAAACAGAAAATCGATTTTGCTAAGTATTTTACCAGATGCTAATGATGTGCTCTAGCAATTAATGAACCTGCCTCTGACTCAGTATTCTTATTTCTAACCTGAGTATAATAGTCCCTGAATTAGTGACCTATTGCTATGTCACAGATTGCCTAAAACCTTTGTGGTTTCAAACAATAGCAATAGTTTATTTTTATCATAAGTCTGCCATTCGGGCAAAACTTGGAGGAGACGGCTTGTTTCTGTTCCCAGCATATCAACTGAGGACAGTTCACTGGGACTGGAGGATCCACTTGCAATGTGGCTCACTCACAGGGCTGGGGCTTGGTGTTGGCTATTGGGTTTTCTCCACGAGGGCCTCTCTATGGGGTGGGTTGGACAGGTTCTGACAGTGAGACCCCCAGGTCACCCATGCAGACACTGTACTCTCTGTTGTGACCTCCCTTCAGAAACCCCATCACATCATTTCCACTGTGGTCTTAAGACCACCCAAATTTACATACAGTTCTTGTAGACCCCCACCTTATAGTAGAAATAATGGCAAAGTCATGTTCAAGAAAGAGCAATGGGGACAGGAGATGTTGTTTTGGCCATGTTGGGAAAATACAGTCTTCCATAGGACCTAACTCACAGGACACTGTTAGAACTGAATGAGCTAGGATAACATGTTACAGTGATGGCTGGCATCAGTTGTCAACAAATGGTAGCCATGATTATTATCTGAGGGATTATGGTCCGTCCTTCTACAAAATGTATAATAGGATTGCTGAGGAAAAGAGAACTTGATTTTGAAAGGTTGCTATGAAAAACCATAACAGCAATTACCATCATTAACGAGCCATTACTACTATTGCAAGTCTCCCTAAGAGCCTGCTGTTTGCAGCTAAAACTGGGTTCCACAAAAGGTTCAGTTAACTTGCTCAAATAACGTGGCAAAGCCAGTATGTGAACAGAAATCTATTTCTGTATGTCTAGGTATATAGACAGCAGTACAGTATGATGGTCATGACGCGGGAGCTGCCGGTACACTGTCACCATGAATGTGCCTTCTCTATTGGGATAGGAGAGTAGCTGGGACAGCCTGTGAGTTTATTGCCAGAGAGGAGACTTTTCTTTTTGCAAGTAAGGGAACAAGGGAGACAACCAAATACGGCCCTGTGAAGGCACCATGGTCACTCACAGGACTCCGGAGACAGCAATCTAGGCAACTAGGCAAGGGAGACACTGAGATAGGGGATTACAGGCAACCTGCAGTCCCAAAATAGATGGAGAAAGTCTGCTTCACCTGACCGGGCACAAGGTTCAGCCCTCCAATAGGCTTAAGGCTTATATAGCTGCACGCTCCGTGATCCACACTAAAACTGTCCCGTGTGCTGGGAGGAAGCGGCGGAGCCACATTGTTAGCGGGCAGTCGTTAATGCCCTCGCTCTCGTACAGTCACGTGGTCAGGGACGCATTGCTGCCTTGCACTCACCAGTTCCATGGCCACAAACGCAAATGGGATTTGGAGAAAATCAACTCACAGCACGTGTTTCTAACCCTTCATGTAAATTAGTATCTCGCAGTTACCACTTGTCCTTTAATATGGACAGTCCTTGCTTTTCCGTATCGCCTCACAGAGAATATTTTTGAAATGTGGATGTGGCCCTGGCCAGATAGCTTGGTCGGTTAGAGCATTGTCCTGAACTGCAGAGGTTGCTAGTTCAATCCCTGGTCAGAGCACATAGAAGAACTGATCAATGTTCCTGTCTCTCCCTCTCTTCCTCTCTCATCTTCCCTTTCTCTCCCCTCTTCTCTCTGCAATCAATAAAATAACCATTTAAAAAATAAAATAGCCCTGGCCAGCAGGCTTAGTGGTAGAGCATTGGCCTGGTGTGTGGATGTCTGGGGTTCAATTACCAGTCAGGGAACACAGGAGAAGCACCCATCTGCTTCTCCACCCTTCCCCCTCTCCTTTCTCTCTGTCTCTCTCTTCCCCTCCCATAGCCAAGGCTCCATTAGAGCAAAGTTGGCCAGAGCACTGAGGACGGCTCCATGGTCTTCGCCTCAGGCGCTAGAATGGTTCCGGTTGTAACAGAGCAACGCCCCAGATGGGCAGAGCATCGCCCTCTGGTGGGCATGCTGGGTGAATCCAGGTTGGGCACTTGCGGTAGTCTGTCTCTCTGTGTCCCTGCTTCTCCCTTCAGAAAAATACAAAAAAAAAAAAAAAGAATAAATAAATAAAATAAAAATAAAAAATAAAATAAAACGTGGAAGTGCCGGTAAGATTATCTCACATCTCATGTCTCACTGCGCCTACTGAAACCTTCCAGTGGCTTCCCAGTGAGTTTAAACAAAACCTGTAGGGCATCTCCTCCAATGCTCTTTTTTTATACAATTGGGTTCCAATCTACCTACAAACCCTATCTCATAACAGAGGGCTCCGGTCACCTGTCTTTTTTTTTTTTTTTTTTTTTGTATTTTTCTGAAGCTGGAAACGGGGAGAGACAGTCAGACAGACTCCCGCATGCGCCTGACCGGGATCCACCCGGTACGCCCACCAGGGGTGATGCTGTGCCCACCAGGGGGCGTTACTCTGCCCCTCCGGGGCGTCGCTCTGCTGCGACCAGAGCCACTCCAGCGCCTGGGGCAGAGGCCAAGGAGCCATCCCCAGCGCCCGGGCCATCTTTGCTCCAATGGAGCCTCGGCTGCGGGAGGGGAAGAGAGAGACAGAGAGGAAGGAGGGGGGTGGAGAAGCAAATGGGCGCTTCTCCTATGTGCCCTGGCCGGGAATAGAACCCGGGTCCCCCGCACGCCAGGCCGACGCTCTACCGCTGAGCCAACCGGCCAGGGCCATCACCTGTCTTTTTGCTACTCAGTATGTATCTGCACATTCTCACCTCAGGGTCTTTGCCACCTGCTGTTCCCTCTGTGTGTGATTTTTACCCCTACGTAGTCACATGACATGTCTTTCTCCATCCCGCAAGGGAAGCTCAGCTGCCTTCGGCTGAGGATGGTTTTCCCTGCCCACCCTATTCAAAATCAATCTCTCTCTCTCACCCACATGTACCTAACGCAAGGGAACAGTCACACTCACTGACCCGTCTCACACACGCTGACACACACACACTCGGGCACGCACACATTTCTGCCACGCTGTCACACGATTACACGCACAGTCCCATCTCGCTGCCTCGTGATCCTCTGTCCCTTCTCCTGCTATGCTTTCCTTCCCCTTAGCAGTGACAGCGGAGTGTGGCTTTGCTCCATGGAGTCTCTTTGGGGTGCCTCACTCAGGAGACAACGTTGATGATTCCATTTACTACTGAGTCTCCAGGAGCTAGGACAGTGACTGGCACAGATTAAGTTCCCCATAAATAGGAAATAAACGTTCATGGAAGGGTCACATGGTGGGATACCTTTCCAGGGAAGCTAGTGTTGGATCAGCTGGTGAAGGAGATGAAGTAGGAATATGGTCAGATAGAGAGTTAGAAGAATCACAACCCCGAAAGATAAAATTTTCATTTGTTTTTAAAAATAAATATGGAAGCTGCGCGGAAGGCTTTTAGAGAAGGCTTGTCTGTCTGTTTTTCCTGGGAATCTGGCAGTGACATATGTGAACCTTAGGATTACCTCGAGGACCATCCCAGAGATCTAAGATGCCTTGGTTGTTGGAGTGTCGAACGAGGACCCGGCCCGCCATCATTTGCTGTTGGGAAATGTAACCAAGCCTTGTTTTCCTTCCTCACAGGGGGCAGGTGACCCCGCTGTAACACCCTGGACCCCGGTATTGTTTCATCATTCTTTGCAGAACACATTTCTCTGACAAGCAGGCCATGCGGGATCCTCCCTCATCTACTCACGTCTTTCTTTTCATGTTTTCAATCAATAGAAAGTTCAATTTCAAACCCTTTGAGAAATTTATTGGGATTCAATGAAATCTAAAGTCTTACAGCTGACAAGTAAAAGGGAAAATAAAAATAGATGTCTTCTTTTTTTCTTCTCTCTCTCTCTCTCTCTTTTTTTTAAGGCGTCTACCAGATGTCTGTGTCCGAAGCAGCTGTCCCCGGGGAGGAAGTGGGAAGAGTGAAGGCGAAAGACCCAGACATTGGAGAAAACGGCTTAGTCACATACAATATCGTTGACGGAGACGGGATGGAGTTATTTGAAATCACGACGGACTATGAGACACAGGAGGGCGTGGTGAAGCTGAGAAAGGTGAGCGGTCAGACCCAGCAGTGGTGTGGCCAGCGGTGCCAGGCAGCATCTCGGGAAGCAGGGGGCTGGAGGTTGAACAATGCAAATCTGTGCATCTGGGGGCTGCCCTGATTTTGCTCTTGAAGTCTGGGGAAATAGCAGAACTGTATTCCAGAGGCGGGGGCCGAGCGGCTGGCTCCAGAGACCGGCGATGCCAGCCCGAGATCGCCTGTTCGTTCTTGGCACGGTTTCACGATGGAAGGCAGGACAGCTAGGTCGGTCTGCATTCTGGAGAAGCAGCCCTGAGTGTGTACGGAGTCCCCTGTAGCTCTGCCGAGCTGGGCGGGTTCCTATGGCTGATCGGGCGGGACTCGGCCTATCTCAGACATCCAGTCCCACGACGCTGCTGTGATTTTTCTCTCAAAACTGAACCCAAGAAACAACAACAACAACGGCCCTTCCTCCGTCGTCGGCTCAACTGTCCTTAACAGTGTGTCCTTGGGATGAAGTCACTACAGTGGGGAGGGGAGGGTATTGTTTACTTTTTCTTGATTTGTTTTTAAACTCGAATGTTTTCTCAATACTCAATATTGGCCAGGCCAAAGCCTGCGCCTCTTCCAAACATTCGCTTGTTTATTCTTCACAAAAATCATTAAAAAATAAAAAAAAGAGTAGATAGCATGATCCCGAGGGACAATGAGACCTTCATTTAAATGACCAGGACACTGGGGCTCAGACATTAAATCGCTGGACCCCGACCTCGTCACACAGCTAGGCAGTCACAGACATGGAAGTCAAACCTCGAGTCTTCCTAAAACAGCTTCCCTCTGCAGACATTTCAGAAACAGCTGGCCCAGCCAGGTCTTAGAGAGGCGAGCCCGGCAGGACCCACGTTCAGTTACAGTGTGCTCTGAAGCCATTTCCGCCTCCCGATTTCCCACCTGAGAAATCAACCCCTCGCCATCATCAGCGTGCGCGGAGCATTACATCCGAATGGGATGAGGGGATTACCTTGGCTTTAATCACGCATTCGTTTTCAACTTGGTTTTTGTGGCATGAATACAAAGCCCCTCAGTGCGCTGGGAAGGAGAGGACTGGCATACTGCTAAAAAAAAAAAAAAAATTAATTTGAAGAATCAATACAGAGGCCGGCAGCTGGGGAGAAAGCGAGGGCGGGTGGGGGAATTCCTGGGAGGACTCTTTCAGGAAGAGGAGCGGGGAAGCTGCCTTGTCACCTTTGAAGGCAGGGTTGGGTTCGGGAGACAGAAGGCTGGGACACAGAACAAGGAGAAGAGAGGGGTGACTCTGTCATAAAAGAACATGGAATTGGGGTGAGCTTTAGATACCGGGAAAAGTCAACATGGGTGACAGTGAATGGTGTGGCCATGGAAACCTGACCCTCAGCCACGGGGGCTGGGACAGTCACTGCCTCGGATTTCTCTGTGTGCACGGTGGGGAGCATGGAGCTGTCATCTTTGCACGTTAATTACTATTGTGACTAGCCCTCTTGCTGACGTATGGCCGTCGACATCAGCGATTTTTTTTTTCTTCCATCCTTTGCTGTGCAAGTAATTGGGTAGCTGGTGATGCTGAGGTTGTCACCTGTTTCCTGTGTATTCAGGACGTAAACAAACACACTATCTCTCTAAAATCCTGAAACATTTAAATCACCCCATGGGACTCACACATCGCAAATGAGCTCTCTGCATAAGATTACTTTGCACATTACCTCCCATTTCAATGTGTTTATTTCAAGCGAAAAGATCATATCCTATAAAGCCCTGCTGTTTAGGAGTAAAGCAGAGTAAGATGTTGTTTTGTGTCTTAAACTTAACAGCACAAAGTTCCCAATATGCTCTAAAAAAAAAGAATTGAGAAGTGAATTTAACAGAGTAAATGGATGGGTCCACGTGCAAGTCATTATATATGATTCAATACTATAAAAGGGTATGGAGAGAGCTTGGAAATATTTTTGTCTTTTAAAAATATTCTTTAGGCCCTGACCAGTTGGCTCAGTGGATATAGCACCAGCCCAGTGTGCAGGTGTCCTAGGTTCAATCCCTGGATAGGGCACACAGGAGAAGTGACCATCTGCTTCTCTTCCCCTCCATCTTCCCCCCTTCTCTCTCTTCCCCTCTTGCAGCCAGTGGCTTAGTTGGTCTGAGGGCCAGCCTGAGGCACTGAGGATAGCTCAGTTGATTTAAGCATTGGCCCCAGATGGGTTTCCTGGATGGATACCAGTCAGGGTGCATGCGGGAGTCTGTCTCTCTATCTCCCCTCCTCTACCTTAAAATATTTATATATACAAGGGGTCCTCGGGTTATGACAGTCTTGACATACGATGTTTCAAGTGTCTGGAGCTCACTCCCATAGAAACTTAAAGAAATTGAGATGTGAGTGTTTTGGCTTATGCCAGTAGCTTTGTACTTAATAAACTACGAGGGAAAACTAGTTTTTGTGTGTGTGCACGGTGAAAGAATTCACAGTGTTCATTTTCTGTGGCTTAGTTGTATTTTTACGTTCTAGATTATGATTTTAAAACTGTGTTAGGATAGGTAAGTGACTTGGGCTAGGGTGTGTTTCGACTGACACCAAAAGTCAGGTTATGTCACATTCGTAGGAAAGGAACTGTGTCATAACCTGAGGACCTTATATATATTCTTTAGTATACCTGTAGGGTTTTTTTTATAACTTATTTCTTGATTTATTAGCCAAGTTTTCTACCAAGAGTTATTGAGTCCTTATTGATCAGGCAGGCCCTTTTTGAGAGGTTGGGCATCTCAAATGGAAGTGACAGAGTTGTGGCCATAGGGAGATCACGACAGAACTGGACAGCGATGTGAAACAGTTAACACAGCGTGGGCTTTACGGCCTCCGTCCGGGTGATGTTTCGGGACAGGTCATTTCCCCGGCAGGGGCTGCTCTGTGCATCATACGATGTTTAGTAGCATCCCCAGCCCCTCCTCACTGGAGGGTAAGAACACACCCAACCCCACCCATCGTGATCATAAAAAAATAGCTCTGGACATGGCCGAATTCGCCCCAAGCTAAGCTAGAACACAATCACTCCCCAGCTGAGAACCAGCGGGGATAGAGCCGGATGAGGTCTATGAATGGGAACATGAATGGCTCTTATAGGGGCATTTCTTGAGCTGAGTCTCTAGGTAGATGAGTAGGAACTTACCAGATAGACAAGAAGAGGAAGGGCGGGCAGGCCAAAAACAAAGAGCTCACAATGGACTCGGAATGGGCATCCATGGGAAACACGGCAGGTTTAAGGACCTTGAACGAGTTCAGCCTCGCGGGTTTTGAGACAGATACAACGGGACCCATTGAAAAACCGTTGTTGGAATTCGAGGGAGAAATTATGAAGATCTGAAGCAGGCTGAAGAGGGGACGATGAGGCATTCGCGGGATGTTTAGGGAGGCACAGCCATTCGTGTATTAAAGAGCTTAGGCGGCAACAGATATTTCTTGGGTACTGACTCTGCGTCAGACCCGGGACGCGTCAGGTGGGACAGGGGTGCAGAAGAGAGAAGGAACTGCCCCCCCCGGACATTCAGACAGCCTCTATGTGGTGAGCTGAGGAAGAACCAATGAAAAATAAAGACGGGACTGATTGCTGGCTTGATGGCATTCTGGAGGAAAATTCAATCTGTTCAGTGCAACACCCTTGACCCAGTGGGGACTCCTGTTTATCGCAGAGATACCCTGGCACTGTTTCTGAGTTAGTTACTTTCAACCAAATAAACTCCTTGTAAAACAGTGTGAGAGCAGCAGTAGAAAACATTTTAAATATTCCCCATTTTAATAAAGCCACGTTTACATCTAATTATTGCTTTATATTCCTTGCCCGCATGTGTGTCGATGTGGCTGTGTAACATTTAACACAGTTGCAATCATTGGGCGATCTGATTTGTTAACTTAATGTCACATCATAAACATTTGACATGCTGTTATATAATATACATAATCATTTTTAATGACTCCATAACATCCCATCCTATTGACGGACCATTATTTCCTTAATAAAATCTCACAGTTGGATTTGGTGTTTTTTGTGGGTACATTTCCCCGGATGAGATCCAACCCTCTACTCTGTGTTAACAGACAGCATGCGTTTTTGAATATTGTTTGTTTTGGTATTATCTTGAATTCATCCCTCAGGGAGAATTTTCAGAGGTGGGATTAGTGAATGAGGGGGTATTAAGGTTTTTATGGCTTATAAAGTGTGTTGCCTCATTTAGCTTTACTTCAGCTACTCACAACATGGATATAAACGTTCACAGGGGAAACAACCCTAAATCCTCTTTGGAAGGAGGCAGGGAATGTGTTTTAGGTAAATGTTTACATGTTATCCTCTACTCTGCTTCCCATGTAGTCAGAACGATTGGTGCATATGATCACTTGGTGCAGTCCTGCCTGGGCCTCGGGGAGGGAGGCCAAGATTAGCCAGAGTCAACAAGCCCCGGGAAAGTCCTGTGGGATGCTCCCCAACTTACAGGGGCAGGAGTTGGGCTGCAGAAGGCCAGGGAGTGGACCACACTCGTCTGTCTGGGGGGAGTCGAAGAGGATTTTATAAGGCAGTGAGGCTGGGGCAACCACCAGAAAACTTAGTAAAACCCCACCAGAGTAGGAAGGGGCATTCCAGACAGATATTGGCTAAGATTTAGGGCGTTTTGCTTGGGATCTGAAAAGCATCCAACTGCACATAACTGTGCAGTATCACAGTATCCACCGGGCTTGCCACGGGCAACGAGGCTCCAGCATGTGCCTACCCCAAGCTGGAAGGTTCTGCTCCAGGACTGTCCAGACTGCCCGAGGCTAGACGTTTTCTACTGACCATGGCTCTGAACGATCACATTCCAACTTTAAAATAAATTTTTAAAATAATTCAGAGACTTTTGAGAAACTTCAACCACCTCCTACCTTCAGCCTGCACATGCGTTCTTTTCTGCTGCTGAGTAACCCGGCGAAGGATGGAACTTCCGGTGAGTGTGAGGACGCTGCAGCCGCTGGGTGCAGAGTTGGCTTCAGGAGAAGGGAGTGTCTCCCCCACTCTGGGGAACCGGAAGGCGGGGACAATGACGGCCACCGTGTCAAGGATGTCGAACGTGTTTAACCTTCCGGGAAGTGGAATCATCCTTCCTTCGGGGAGTTTTGTAGAATTAGGTCAGGACCGAACCCCATGATTGTGCGCTCATTCAGACTAAGTGTCTGCCAGGCAGCCGACAGCAGCACGGCGGGCAGATGTTTGCCTTAAAAGACCCAAGTCTTTCCAAACATTTGGCAGGGCGGCATCCTCCAGAGTGCTAATTAGAAAGTCCTGTTTCCTAGGCGTGAGGACTTGCTTCTCTGCTGCGATTTTACTTCTGACCATGTGCCCGCTGATTCGCTGACCCTCCTCCCATTCAGAATTAGGGAGTGTTTGCCATCAATTTCCTTCTCGCTGCAGCCATTCAAATGCTCCTTCCTAATTTTTTTTGTATATGTGTAAAATCTATATTGTTTTTTCTTTTTCTTTTCTTTTTTTTTTTTTTTAGCAAGAGAGACAGAGAGAGAGAGACCGATAGGGACAGACAGACAGGAAGGGAGAGGGATAAGAAGCATCAATTCTTCATTGTGGCACCTTAGTTGTTCACTGATTGCTTTCTCATATGTGCCTTGACCAGGGTGGGGGGTGGAAGGGGACTCCAGCTGAGCCAGTGACCCCTTTCTCAAGCCAGCAATGTTGGGCTCAAGCCACTGACTATGGGGTCATGTCTATAAACCCATGCTCAAGCCAGTGACCCCATGCTTAAGCTGGTGAGCCTGTGCTCATGCTGGATGAGCCCGTGCTCAAGCCAGCAACCTCGGGGTTTCAAACCTGGGTCCTCTGCATCCCAGGCTGATGCTCTATCCACTGAGTCACCACCTGGTCAGGCTATAATTGTTTTGTTTTTTTTTTAATTGGACTTTTTTACACATACACAGTCTTATTACAAAGAAGCATTAGTCTTATTTTCTTATCACTTGCTATAAATATGAGGTATCCTAAAAATGAACACAATTCAAACAATATAATGTCACTGTTGTCTGACTAGCAAGTTATAGTGTAGTCTCTCGAAAAGGGGGGTCAAGAAGCATAACAGGCATGCTAGAAATCAGCAGCACACTGAGATCTTCAGGATGTGTTCAGAAGTAGAAGAATCGGAAAAGGAATAACTATGTCAATAAGTATGTTCATGTGATTCAACAAACCCATATCACCCATAAACCATCTTAAGTCATCTTAATGGGCCGCTGCTGGTCAGGGTCCCAGACTTTGGAAAATGCTACGTGGTTGGAAATTTTTAAAAAATGAGACTGTCAACATGATTAAGCCAGATGTGTGTATGTATGGAGGAGAATCATCATCGAATAAGATACCTCGGGCTGAAATTCTGTGGGTATTTTTATTACTGAGATTCTCTGTACTTTACAAGAGTCTTTAGCATTTATTTTTGTAGTGTTTTATTTCCCTCTCATCCTTAGATGATTTTTAGGGACTTCTGGCAGCCTTAGCATTCTTACATAGAAGAGGTTCATGTCAGGTCATGTGCTCCTTCTGTGCCCGTTGTGTTTCTAGAATTATCCCGTAAGCATATTCCAGGTCTCGGCAAAAGACCTGTCTGATTTTCTGACCAAATGGCTCAGGTAATTGGATATCGAACAGACACTGTTTTTCCCTTTTTCAGGAGCTCTTCCCTGTGTCCCATAACACACAGCCAGACCTTTCTCTTTCGTGGTTCATTCAAGAAATTGGTTTCCAATCAGAATTCTCTTCCTTCCTGTCAGCCCGTAGATTTTGAAACCAAAAGAGCCTACAGCTTGAAGGTGGAGGCGGCCAACGTGCACATCGACCCGAAGTTCATCAGCAACGGGCCTTTCAAGGACACCGTGACGGTCAAGGTCGCGGTCGAGGACGCTGACGAGCCCCCCATGTTCTTGGCCCCAAGTTACGTCCACGAAGTCCAGGAAAATGCAGCCGCCGGCACCGTGGTCGGGAGAGTTCATGCCAAAGACCCCGACGCGGCCAACAGCCCCATAAGGTACATAGAAAGTGGTTTTAAAAGCCGGGATGGGGAATTTTACAGTCGAGAGGGTTTGGGAAAGTCCTGCAGAAACCACAGCCTTTCATTCCAAAAGGGTCCGGGAGAGTCAGGGTCAATGCACGGTGCACGAGACTAAGGCTGAGAAGACAGAGGTCTGCTTCGCCTCCGCTGCTGACTTTTTGGACAGGCTCCTTTAAGGTACACAGTGTCTCTCTGGAGGAGATTTCCCTGTGACATAACCCTGAGCTGGGCCCGTGCGCCTCAGGGACCTGTGGTGACGTGTCAGTAATAATTGTAAAATAAGTATGGTCATTATCACTGATCTGACACCCTCTTAGGCTCCAGTTCTTCTACTGGGTGTGTCAGGCGTATGAGCTAATGTATGATGTGTACAATTGTTATCCGTCCGTGGAGAGGGACTTGAGGCTCTGCAGGGCAGGGTGACTTACCTAGAATGACACAGCCGGTGAACAGGAGGCTAGGAAAGCAGGCTCCGTCTGTCCAGCTGCTGCTGAGTAGTTACAGCGTGCCAAACAAGTTAAGGCAATGTTTTACTGAGTAGGGACATTTTTTTGTGTGTGACTTAGAAAAGCAAGCTGGAAAGTTCATTTAGGACCCTGCCTTCCCCCGACACCCCGTCCCGGCCCTGAGTTAATGACCAATGAGGCTGAGAAGGAGGCTTAAGTCACAGATTCTGGACGTTTACAGGACGGAAGCTTACGGTTGCCCGAAAGCTGTCCTGTTCTGGATTCTAGCAGACGCTGCCCTCTGGGGCCACTTCCCTAACTCTCTTCCCACCCCTTTCTTCCCTCTGCCTCCCCTCCCCCCACCCCTTACCCTTCTGTCATCAATCCTGCAGTCAGAGCCATTGGTTTAAAACCAAGCCAGAGGTCACCTCAGACTCAGTTAGACAACAACAGGACGATTGATGATCAGATTGTCCCCCATGGCCACTCCCCCGAGATAATCTCAATTCTTTTACTTAGCCTGCGGCTCTTGTTGGCGTCCCTGCTCCCCAGCTCCTCCCACCGCGCCCTGCTCGCCTCTGCTCCCCAGCTCCTCCCACCGCGCCCTGCTCGCCTCTGCTCCCCAGCTCCTCCCACCGCGCCCTGCTCGCCTCTGCTCCCCAGCTCCTGCCACCAGGCCCTGCTCACCTCTGCTCCCCAGCTCCTCCCACCACCATGCCCTGCTCACCTCTGCTCCCCAGCTCCTCCCACCACCATGCCCTGCTCGCCTCTGCTCCCCAGCTCCTCCCACCACCGCGCCCTGCTCGCCTCTGCTCCCCAGCTCCTCCCACCGCGCCCTGCTCGCCTCTGCTCCCCAGCTCCTGCCACCGCGCCCTGCTCGCCTCTGCTCCCCAGCTCCTGCCACCGCGCCCTGCTCGCCTCTGCTCCCCAGCTCCTCCCACCGCGCCCTGCTCGCCTCTGCTCCCCAGCTCCTCCCACCGCGCCCTGCTCGCCTCTGCTCCCCAGCTCCTGCCACCGCGCCCTGCTCGCCTCTGCTCCCCAGCTCCTCCCACCGCGCCCTGCTCGCCTCTGCTCCCCAGCTCCTCCCACCGCGCCCTGCTCGCCTCTGCTCCCCAGCTCCTCCCACCGCGCCCTGCTCGCCTCTGCTCCCCAGCTCCTCCCACCGCGCCCTGCTCGCCTCTGCTCCCCAGCTCCTCCCACCGCGCCCTGCTCGCCTCTGCTCCCCAGCTCCTGCCACCGCGCCCTGCTCGCCTCTGCTCCCCAGCTCCTCCCACCGCGCCCTGCTCGCCTCTGCTCCCCAGCTCCTCCCACCGCGCCCTGCTCGCCTCTGCTCCCCAGCTCCTCCCACCAGGCCCTGCTCGCCTCTGCTCCCCAGCTCCTCCCACCGCGCCCTGCTCGCCTCTGCTCCCCAGCTCCTCCCACCGCGCCCTGCTCGCCTCTGCTCCCCAGCTCCTGCCACCGCGCCCTGCTCGCCTCTGCTCCCCAGCTCCTGCCACCGCGCCCTGCTCGCCTCTGCTCCCCAGCCCCTCCCACCGCGCCCTGCTCGCCTCTGCTCCCCAGCCCCTGCCACCGCGCCCTGCTCGCCTCTGCTCCCCAGCTCCTGCCACCGCGCCCTGCTCGCCTCTGCTCCCCAGCTCCTCCCACCGCGCCCTGCTCGCCTCTGCTCCCCAGCTCCTCCCACCGCGCCCTGCTCGCCTCTGCTCCCCAGCTCCTCCCACCGCGCCCTGCTCGCCTCTGCTCCCCAGCTCCTCCCACCGCGCCCTGCTCGCCTCTGCTCCCCAGCTCCTCCCACCGCGCCCTGCTCGCCTCTGCTCCCCAGCTCCTGCCACCGCGCCCTGCTCGCCTCTGCTCCCCAGCTCCTGCCACCGCGCCCTGCTCACCTCTGCTCCCCAGCTCCTCCCACCGCGCCCTGCTCGCCTCTGCTCCCCAGCTCCTGCCACCGCGCCCTGCTCGCCTCTGCTCCCCAGCTCCTCCCACCGCGCCCTGCTCGCCTCTGCTCCCCAGCTCCTCCCACCATGCCCTGCTCGCCTCTGCTCCCCAGCTCCTCCCACCACGCCCTGCTCGCCTCTGCTCCCCAGCTCCTCCCACCGCGCCCTGCTCACCTCTGCTCCCCAGCTCCTGCCACCGCGCCCTGCTCGCCTCTGCTCCCCAGCTCCTCCCACCGCGCCCTGCTCGCCTCTGCTCCCCAGCTCCTGCCACCGCGCCCTGCTCACCTCTGCTCCCCAGCTCCTGCCACCGCGCCCTGCTCACCTCTGCTCCCCAGCTCCTGCCACCGCGCCCTGCTCGCCTCTGCTCCCCAGCTCCTCCCACCGCGCCCTGCTCGCCTCTGCTCCTCTCTGTCTGTGTCCCTCTCCTTTCACAGTAGACTCTCAGCAGCAGTGAGGCCGGCTCCTCCTGTGCTCTGACAGGGAACTGGTGTGTCCCAGCGCCGGACGTTGACAAGTTCCTCTCCTGGTTCTTTCCCCACCTTTCTTTCCCCACTTGCTCACACAATACCGACTTCCCCGGCTGCACTTCGAGGTCACCTTCCACCTTACTGTGCCCGCCATGGTGAGCCTGTTGTCCTCAGCACACTTAATAAGGGACAGGGACATACATGTCTGTCTAGTGCAGGGGTTGACAAGGTCCAGCCCACAGAATAACTTCAGCTGCCACCTGCACTCTGAGGAACCTCTCTACAGTTGTCCACGATGTCTGTATCGTGAAGAGAGAGCTGCACCCCACGTTCACTGCACCCCACGTTCACTGCAGCGTTACTCACAATAGCCGAGACACGGGAACCACGTAAGGGGCCATCAGTGGGTGACCGGATATGCAACACCGGAATGTTGCATATATATGACGGAATGTCATTCGGCCTTCAGCAAAGGAAATCCTGCCGTTTGTGATAATGTGGATGAATTTTGAGAGAATGAAATAAGCAAGACACAGAAAGACAAATAAAGCATGATATCACTTACATGTGAAATCTAAAAGAACAAAAATCAAGTGAAGAAAGAGAACTGTGGTGGCCAGGGGCAGGGGGTGAGGATAACGGAGAGATCTTGGTCATGGGGCACAACTTTCAGTTAGTTGTAAGATTCATAAGTTCTAGAGAGCTATACCGTACAACATGGTAACTATAGGTAATAATAAATTATTTTATACTTGAAATCTGAGAGTAGATCTTAATGTTCTCACAACACACACACACACACACACACACACACACACACACACACACAGAGTTTCTAACTCTGTGAGGTGTTGGATTTGTCAATTAGCCTGATCATGGTAATCATTGCACAGAGTATACTTATATCAAAACACCATGTTGTCCACATTAAATATATACATTCAAGTGTTTATTTGTCAATTATACCTCAGTAAGGCAGAAAGAGAAAGTAAACGGACCCGAGTAGGAAAAGAAATTGTCATGGACACTGGAATTTTTCTGCTTACGCCAAAGCAAATGCTGAGAGCGCAGAAGGAAGTTGCAAATGTAAACACTGTTCCATTGCCTTCAAGCCCTTCAATGTGTTTCCTTCTGGGAGAAAGGAAGAGAATTACCCTTTGCTGAGCATCTTCTCGGTCCCAACAACATGCTGTGTTAGTTTACAGTCAGTCCTCCGACAGTTTTGGAGGTTAAAACTGCGTTAGGATTCAACAGAGGGAAACACTGAGGCTCGGAGGGATGACGGGAATGCCTCAAAGTCCAGTGGACAGTCAGCATTGGAGACGGGATTTTGGTCTCTGTCAAACCTGAGTCCATTTTGAGCCTTTTACTCCAGCCCGGCCTCCACGAGGACAAGATTTCCCGGAAAGGTTAGAGTACTGCGTTCTCTCTGTGCGGGAAGATAAGTTACACGGTGACTGAGGGTCACCGTAACACCTTTAAACTACTCAAACGTGTTCATGGTCTGGATTTGAAATGATGTCACTTTGGTCCAGACGCTCCAGGGGCTTGAGGAACTTCACAGAAGCGTGATGACGTAACCACGCACGGAGCCCTGCTGGTGTCCTCTGCACCTGTCCCCAAGGGCCCGCTTCTGCAGCCAGTTGCCTGGGTCACGTCTTCGAAGGCAGCTCTTCCACGCGTGCAGGCAATTTGCGTGTCCGTAATTATCCAGAGATGAGCAGGGAAATTCTTGAACAACCCCCTTCCACCCACTTGGGTCTCCTTTTATTCACTGGGTCTCCTACCCTCACTATCTACTTTTCTAATTGCTTATCTCACCTCTAAAAGAATTTGTGTTCTTGGACATATAGGTACGACGGAAGGCTTTGCCGTGTCACCCGAGCTCTTAGCTGCATGAACATTTTGCGTAACTTTTCTTTTCCCTCCAGACTCTGTGGTATTAGGCGCCCTTTTGTTCGCCACTGGCCTTCCTGAAATACTCTCTCCTCTTGGCTTCCTTGGCAGTAATCTCTCACGCCTCAGGCTGCACCGCTCCAGGTGTCTTTGCTAGCTGCTGACCCCTGCCCAGGCAAGGGGAGGGGGGGTTCCTGAGGCTCAGCCTCTTGACTTTGGCCTTTCTCCCTCTGTGTCCACTCGCCGAGAGAGATCTCCCCTGTGCCGCCACTGAATTGAGTCAGTGTTGCAACTTCTCTGCCTCCATGCCGATCCCCTCCCTGGTGCCGATTCTGTACTGGCTCCATGGCAGGGGTCGGGAACCTGTTTGGCTGAGAGAGCCATGAACGCCACATATTTTAAAATGTAATTCCCTGAGAGCCATACAACGACCCGTGTACGTTACGCATTATCCAGTAAAAATTTGGTGCTGTCCCAGAGGACAGCTGTGATTGGCTCCAGCCACCCACAACCATGAACATGAACGTTAGGAAATGAATGGATTGCAATACATGAGAATGTTTTATATATTTTAACATTATTATTTTTTTTATTAAAGATCTGTCTATGAGCCAGATGCGGCCATCAAAAGAGCCGCATCTGGCTCGCGAGCCGTAGGTTCCCGACCCCTGCTCTATGGTGTGCTGTGCGTTTTCACACACAGTAGTTGCTTTGTCCGGTGCTGGCTCACTCATTCATGCAAAACAAAATTCTTAGCTAAAGCTTACTGTGACCTACTTAAAAAAAGAGACTGACCCCTCCTCTGACTCTAGAACCTGGGATCAAGTTCAATCTTTGACCCCTTCACATTGGCAAAATACGCCTCGTTGAATTTCAGCCTCTTCTTCCTGCTAAGTTGACTTGGTCTTGTGTTCGCCAATGTCTCCCTCTCTCTGGTGCACAGGCTAGAAACTCTCCGGGTCTCTTCCAGCCTCCCACAGATTTCAGATGTCACCTGAATCCTCTTGGTTCCCTCTTCATCACATCGGTTTCTATTCCCTCGGTCACCCCGACATCTAACTCTCTTATCACCTCATTCATTAAATACTGTATCAGACCCTGAAGTGTCCTCTGTCCCTTCCTCAATGCTGTCTTGCTCAGGCTGTCTTACCCACCCTATTCCTCTCCCTGATAACATTTCTCTGATCCAAAGCCTTCCAGGATCTCCCACTGGCTATGGGATGAAAGGCACACTCTGTATAGTGGCATTTGAGAGCCACTATCTATCCACATCTATCCACAGTCGGTCGCAGCAGCAGTAACAACAAAAATAAGAGCAGCTGTTACCAGCTGTACTGCTGGCCAAGTGTGAGGCACCAGGTTGTATATTTTAAGCACTTATGATGCCATGTAATTCTCACAGACAACTCAAAAGTTAGGTGCTATTCATATGCTAATTAAAAAGATAAATAAGCTAAGATTCAAAGAAGTCAAGTAGCCTTTTCAATATCACTCAGTTTCTATGTAGTGGAGCATGAACTTCTTATACCTAGGACGTGACAAAACCAATTCACTTCTGTAGAATCAGGCTTCGAATGACTGTATTTCTTCCTACGAGTGCATTTTGTATGTTAACTAGCTAGTAAACTTCCTGGTGGCAAGACATAAAAAGAAAAGTCTTCTATTATTTTTGCCTCCTTTTTACGTAGGGCATCTGTTGAGGGCTCAGTTACTGATCCTCTGCTGACATTTATGAGATGTGTGATGGTTTATCCTGCGTTTCCTCACTGGGGAAGGGGACTGATCATTCCATTCCTGCGGGGAGCTGTACAGTCAAATGCTATCATGGAGGAGCTCATGTTTTGCACACCGTGAAGTGCTGCCTGATGCACATGGTCCCTCTCTCCTCGAAAGACCAGGATCTGGAATGAGAAGATCCAGGTTCTCATACTGGCTACCCCAGGAACTAGGAAATAGACCATGGTCAAGCCCCATCATCGTGTAACTTGAAGATATTAAACCCTGAGACATCCCTGGTCTTTGCTACATCTAATATTTGGTTTTATGACCCTCAATGAATGCTGTCAGGCATATGCATTCTTTAAACTTCAGGAAAATGCAGCTAGGCTCTTGAAGAACAGGAAACCACCCAAGTATAAAGCCCTGCATGCTACCTGAGTTAACATAAGCATCTGGGCTAGTCTCATTAGGAGGCAGTGTGGTGGAGTGGAGAGGTACGGGGGCTTGAGAGTTCAAGACTCCTGAAAGCCAGGACTCCAGCACTTACAACTCAATATCCCGGGCAAGTCACTTTACCTGTCGTCGCAATCAAAGCCACTGCTCCTACCCCATTCCCTGCCTCACCTTGCCATAATACACTCCAATAATATTTTGGGAAGCATTTCATCTTTTGTTTGGAAAAAAAAAGCAAATTTTCTAATGGACAGAAGTAACTAATACCTTTTTAACGATCCTGTTAGGCACAGCCTGGCGTCGTTCAAGCGTGGGAAGCGTGCTCGCCACAGGAAGGGGTGGGCCTGCCTTGCGCATTTCGCCCTGGAAGTCAGAACCACGCTCCCTGAGAACCCCTAAAACTCAAGTAAATAAACGAAGTAAATTGGCTCAAAAAATGCAGTTAGCATTTTTCTTTAAATAAGGAGAAGACTGATTGTTTAGGACCGTAAACGATCCTTGATGATAAATTTAGATAAACTTGAAACTGTTTAATATTTCATATGCAGAAATCTGGCCAAGGTTTGAGACGTTTATGACTTTCTGAGTCGTTTGGAAGCGAGGCAAACTGACTTCCCAAATGCAGTAGCATAAATATTCAGAGGGTGGATGATTGTAGTAAATATGGAGAAATATGCAATGTGTTATTACGCTTCTCAATCAAATATGCTAAATAGCCCTTCCATTCATTGTACTGAATAAAGAATTCTAATGCAGCAAAATGATTCCCATAAAAGATTCATGTACAAAGTTTGAAAAGTAAATTTGACTGAAAAGGAAGCTCAAGCAACTCATTGAAAAAGATCCTTTAGGTAGGGCATGGGGAAAATATTCACATATTAAGCTGCTTGGAATGTCTCCTCTAATTGCCTGATTTGCATTCTGCTTAGGTATTCGATTGATCGTCATACTGACCTCGACAGGTTTTTCACTATTAATCCGGAGGATGGTTTTATTAAAACTACAAAACCTCTGGACAGAGAGGAAACCGCCTGGCTCAACATATCCGTTTTTGCGGCAGAAATCCGTAAGCGTTCTCCGAAGGGTTTTGATTCTCTTTTCACCAAATACTCCTTCTTCTGACTCTCGAGAGCCTGGGAAGTGACAGCTGAGAGGGAATAAAGTTTTTCAGAAATTCTAGGAAGCCACTTACGTTGGTGCATAGTGACGTTGGTGCTTTCTCTGGCAGAACAGGGTACAGACTCGGCCAGTGAGCCGATGGCCCTCAGCAGCCTGAAACTCACACCCATCACCCAAGGATCCCACACCTTATTCTGTTACTCAATTTTGTTGAAACCCAGAGCCGTCACATCCTTAGGGCCAAGATTTGTGGGGTCCCATTTACCTGAAGGCCAGTGGCTCTCAAACCCGATCATGTGTTTGGAATATTGTGGCGGGGAGGTGGGGAGGCTTGTTATAATCAGAATTCCTGGATCCCGCCCTCGGGGCCTCTGGGAGGAGCCTGAGCGTTTTTCTATTTCCAACAAGTTCCCAGATAGTTGTGCTGCTGCTCTGGGGAACCCCAGTTTGAGAACTGCTGCCATGGACTCTACCCAAAGGTGCCAGGATCTATTTGATGCCTCTAGAACAGTGGTCCCCAACCCCCGGGCCACGGACCGGTACCGATCTGTGGGCCATTCGGTACCGGTCCGCAAAGAAAGAATAAGTAACTTACATTATTTCCATTTTATTTATATTTAAGTCTGAACGATGTTTTATTTTTTAAAAAAAGACCAGATTCCCTCTGTTACATTTGTCTAAGACTCACTCTTGACGCTTGTCTCGGTCACGTAATACATTTATCCGTCCCACCCTAAAGGCCAGTCCGTGAAAATATTTTCTGACATTAAACCGGTCCGTGGCCCAAAAAGGGTTGGTGGCCACTGGTCTAGAAGATAACGTGGGCATCAGAGTCAGCAGCAACGGGAAAGCGGTTTAGCTCTCACTGGTCTAACGCTGACATTTATTCCCGGGCATCCCCCTCACACCGAACATCGCATACTTCAGGTGTTAGATGGCTTTTGTGCCCATGATGCTTTTCCCTACACCGCCAAACGCGTGGCTGCGTTTTAGTCTTTCCGAAGAGTAACCTTGGGCCAAGGTGGGTTCCTCCCAGGCACTGACTGAATTTTTTCTTTCCAGACAACCGGCACCAGGAAGCCAAAGTCCCAGTGTCCATTAGGGTCCTCGATGTCAATGACAATGCCCCCAAGTTTGCCGCCCCTTATGAAGGCTTCATCTGTGAGAGCGATCAGACCAAGCCGCTGTCCAACCAGGTAAGGAAGCTTCCCCCTCCCCCGGCTCTGAGCGAGGCACTTGGGACCGCGTTTGGTTTTGAGAGCATCACCTACCCACCCACGGAGGCTTCCGAGCCTTCGTTCAGCTCCGGAACTTTGCTCTCTAAGATCTAAACCAGGTTTCCCAGCCGGCCAGAAATGTTTATAAATAAATGATGTGCCAGTGTCAGTGTGACTTATTCATGGGCCACCTTTCTCTTTCAGCCAATTGTTACAATTAGTGCCGATGACAAGGATGACACAGCCAACGGACCAAGATTTATCTTCAGTCTGCCCCCCGAAATCATTCACAATCCAAATTTCACAGTCAGAGACAACAGAGGTTCGTACCAAGGTTCCTATGCGTTCAGGGAAGTCAGAGTGGGGAACCAGTGGCTTTTCTGTTGCAAGCACAAGTCCTTTCTCTGCTCTTAACAGCGCCTTTCTGCTGAAGGGCAAACAGAAAGAAAAAATAATAATAATGCCATCTTTAGTTTTGAGACATGGGCTCATTTGGCGCATATGACTGAGTGAGTCTAATTTTATTTGACTTTTCTGTTGCGGTTGGCTTTGATATTCATGAGGCAGTGGGGAAACCAAGGGGGGATGCTTATAGGGTCAATATGCAAACAACTTCCATTTATCTTCTTTTTAAAGAGGTTGATGAACCCTCAGGGGAGGGGGGAGTGTGGTTTTATGAATATTGATAGCATGTGGAGCATTCAAACAGATCAGTTCAACTTTGTAAGGCAATGGGATGTATCAGCCGCCCCGTCTTCCAGGGCAGGGTTTAAAGGCAGCGGGGTTGGGTACAGAGTGGGACATCTGACCACCGTGACCGCCATGGATCGCCGGAGGGGCGTGACCAAAGCAGGCGTGGCCACGGCGCACATGGGGAAACGAAAACGCTTTCTGCTTTTCCGGTGCAAATTCTTCAAATGGTTTTTGTTGTATAGATCCAAACGGACGCTGTCCCTTGACAAAGTTGGTAGCAGAACCAGGGTCAAAACATAAGTTTCTCAAATCCCAGCCAGACTGCTTTGATCTGTAGCTGTTTCTACGTGACAATACAGGTCTGTAAACACAGGCTGACAAATGCCATCATTTGACACAGGAATAAAAGGTGGCCCTCCCGAGTGCCTATGCCACACGCTAGCTGGGAACGAGGTTCTGTTGTAGGTGGGTTGCTTTCTTAGTGACTGAGATCAGGCTTGGAGGAGCTGAAGTTACTCTAGTAATTAGTACTGCTTTTCTCGTCATTGTGACCACTGTCAGCTGGCACAGTGCCAGCAGGTATATTTCAAACGCCATGCCAAGATCCCTCTCATACTCTCTCCATTGAATTCTCTTAACACATCATAGCTACAGATTACTATTATTATTATTCCCATACTGAAGATGGGGGAAACGAGGCACAGAATTATCAAGTAACTTGTTCAGAGTCACTCAGCGACAAAAGGTGAAGGGATTAAGAAGAGCAAATTGGCAGTCACAGAATAGCCCTGGGGGTGGAAAGTAGAGCACAGGGGATGGAGTCAATAACATTGTAATAGCTGTGTATGCTGCCAGGTGGGTGCTGGAAATATCGGGGGTGGGGGGTGGGAGGACTCTGTAAATGATAGGATTGTCTACCACTATGCTGTACACCTGGAAATAATAGGAAATGATATTGAATGCAAACTGTAATTGAAAAATAAAAATTTTAACAAGTCAGTCAGCTACATAGGAGTTAGAACTAGATTTTAAACCCAGGCCCTCAAGAGACTCAAGGTTCTAGTCTTAACATCTGTACCCTACGGGCTGATTACTAACGCAGAGGCACATTCCCCGTGCCACTTGGATTGGGCAGATACGACCTGACCTGCTTTATTATTCCTTCTCGCACTGATTTGAGCATTTGCTTACGGCCATGTGAAATCAAGCCCGTATTAAATGAGACTAGGGTAGACTGTCCCAGGTGCTATGATGGAGACTTTCTCTCCTGCCACCTTGCTTTCTGCAGTGGACATGCTTTTGAAAGCCTCAGGGTGAGGGGATTCCAGGGAGAGACATGTATTTCAAAGGAACCCTAAAAAACAAACTCTGATTTCATTATAAATTATTTCCACCATTTCAGAGTGGAGGCATTACTTGGAGCTCTTTAATTTTATATTCAATCTAGGATTTTTTCTGTACTTGTTGGCTTGGGTTCATGTGCATGGATGAGCGTGTTAAGCCCTTAAAAGAGAGAATTCTGCAAAGCACTGAGATAGATGAGTAATCTCAACCAGGGGCACATGGACCTCAGTGGTGCACAGATGTAACCTAGGGGTTTCCTTTCGTAAGGGTCGATTTCTCAAAGCAGGGAGACCTTGGCGTGTGGCGAACATGAACGTTGACTGAGCCGAACTGAACAAGATGGCGGAAACAGTGTTTTTATAATACCTTCTAAGATAATGTGCGCATCTTTGAGTTTACGAGTATCCCTGTCTCCACTCCCAGAATTTTATTTTTTTAAAAAAATTTTTCTATTGGTTTGAAAGAGAATAAGAGAGAGGGGAAGGGAGAGACAGAGAGAGAGAAGCATCAGCTCATTGATCCACTTCATTGTTCCATTTCGTTGTGCACTCATTGATGGCTCTCGTAAGTGCCCTGACTGGGGATCGAACCTGCGACTTCAGCACGCCTGAACAGCACTCTATTTATCGAGCAACCTAGCCAGGGCCTGGAATTGCCTAAATTCCCACATTATTTTCTATCAGCCTTGGGTTGGTAGGTTGCTACACTGTTCCAGCCTCAGTTTATGACAGTTTTCTGATGAAAAAAAAAATACTATAACAAAAAACTTCAACGTAACAATTAGTTTTATTGATCGTAAGACGATCTGTTTTTCTGTCCAGAAAACTCTGGTGTTCTTGCCTGCCTCTTATGCTACTACCTTTTATCATCTGTTTTCTCACATACTTGTGGTCGAGCATTGATCTGTGTGTTCACATAATCCACAACTTAGATGTGAGACCCAACAGCCAGATTTACTCCCCACGTCCGTCCTCTGCGTGTCCTTGGACACCCCCTGAGAGAGCAGGGGTTTCCTAAGCTCTCCGCACCCTGCCAACGCCACCTCCCTCATCTGCCTTGCCGTCTCTATTTTTATGGGTGCGATAATATTTAGTTGCTGTTAACCCTCTGAAACATTATGCCAAGACCTATTGTTCTCTAGGGAGTTATAAGTATGCTACATTGTCACAGTACCTCGAGGATGCCATCTCTATTTTTCATGGAGAATCTATTACCGCGGATGAACCAACCTACCACCCAATCTGTGTCTCCTGCCCTTTTCTATGAGTCTCATCTTACATCGGAGCTATACTGCTTTTGCAGGAAATTGCTACTTTTCAAGAAAAATGACTTTATTAACTATGGCAAACAGTTAATGAAAACTCCCATGTTTGGAGCTATTACAAAACCTTAAAGCAAATACAGTCCTATAATTATCATTTAATAGAGTTTCTTTCTACTAGCTCCAAAAAGTAATTACATATTGAAGTAATCCAAAAGGAATAATCACTTTCCACATCCTATTAATAGCCTACTGAGTTACCAAGTTTCTCGGCTGAGACTGTTTTCCATAGAAAACATGAGATAATGGTTTCTATCATGCTGAGTAAAAGCATCAGATTTCTTTCTCCTTGAGTGTTTACTTCCATTATGTCATGTAAATAATCGGGATTGTGTTTGCCTAAACTCAGCGTAAGCACTGGGCATCTTTTTCTTTTTAAATTTTTTATTGAATTTATTGGGGGTGACTTTGATTGATTTTATAGGTTCATGTGTACAATGCTATATAATACATCGTCTGTATATTGTACTGCATGTTCACCACCCCAAGTCAAGTCTCCTTCCGTCACCATCTATCTCCCTCCTACCCTCTCCTACCTCCCCTCTCCCCTTCTCTCGTATAATCACCATACTGTTGTCTGTGTCTGTGAGGTGGGGTTTTATTTGGGGGGAGCTTAATCCCTTTACCATCTTTCTCCATCCCCCAACCCCCTCCCCTCTGACAGATGTCAGTCTGTTCTCTATCTATGAGTCTGTTTCTGTTTTGTGTGTTTGTTTATTTTGTTCATTATATTCCACATATAAGTGACATCATATGGTACTTGTCTTTCTTTAAAATATAAGGCACGAAGCCATCTTCATACACTCCAATCCTTCAGTTCATTTTATCCCGCACTCCATTCTACAACCCGAGCTTTGAAGATGACTTGGCAGTTGGCAGGAAAGCCAAGCACTAGATGACTTTTCCACATTGGAGTCCATCGGGGGTATTAACACCCAGAAGGGCGCTGTTTGGGCAGATGAAGAACTGATCCACCCGGGTTTTGAGATGAATTTACTTTGAAAATACCAGTTTTAATGGCTTCTCTAAAAGCACAAGAAATGTGTGATAGATAAGAACAGAGCTAAGAGAAAAAATGCCAAGACTAACCCCTCTCTCATCTGTCTAGTCTTCATTAATTTATAAAATCTTCTCATGGCAATTGCTTTCCTTAATTTCTCCAAACAGCCCTATAAGGTCGACATGTTGAATTCTTTTATCCCTGTTTACATGCTAAGGAAGGGATAGGAGACATCAGAAGCTTCATAGACTTACTCATGGTTGTGATCCCAATAAGTGAAATACCAAAGCGCACACACACATTGTATTATGAATATAAAGCTCCTGTCTTTTCTAGTTCATTCTTTTTTTGCAAAAATTTGTTTATCCTCACATAAAATAACAACAGTCTTCAGGAAAGGAAAAAAAATCTGAATTCGAGTCAATTTGTCAATCTAGGTTTGCAGGGGCAGTGTGAACAGACAAAGACAAACTGTACTTGGATTTCAATTTTAATCACGGTCATCATAATCGTGGCAAAATATATTTGCAAAGAATTTTATAATGTTCTTCAACTGCATAATTAATATATATTCCTTGAAGGAAAATGAGCAAATACAAACAAGCAGAAATAAAGTCTAAAATAATACAATCACATGATGCTAATATGTATAGTGTCCAAAAATAACCACGGCTCTTCTGCACCCTCCAGACCTGTTCTCAGTGTACATTTTGATCTTTAAAAAAGGCAGCCATAAAATTCTGTTCATTTTTTTCCCTTTGCCTCGTGTCAACATTTTCTTCTCAACAGCTTCCTAATTTCCATCTTAAGAATGTCTGATTGATCTCAGTTGACTACTGTTGGGAAAGCATATTTTCACAGTATCTAATTATTCTTTTAGGATAAATTCTGAGAGTGGAATTACTTGACCAAAAGCTTTTGATGCTTAATTGACAAACTGCCCATCAGAAATATTTATAATAATCATTAGTAAAATTGGTGAGGTCCCATTTCCCCACCTTCAAGCCAACTCGAGACATTATTGTTTTGAAATCATTGACAGAGTGATAGGTGACTATAATCACAGTTTACAGTATCAGTTTCTTTCATTACTAGTAAAGCTAGGAGTCTTAAATACGTATTAATAATTTCTTCATTTTGCTTTGCCAGTCAGCTATTCGTGACCTGAACCATTTTTTGAATTGTATGCGTGCTCATCAGTTTATGGCTGTGTGTAACGTCCCTTCCTCTGTTAGTCTATTAACATTCGAGCTGTCAAATCTCCTTCATAGATCTCCTCAACGTTTCCATGCCCTTTGAGTTGTGATTATGCTGTGTTCTTAAGTGTACATGTTGCACTATTTATATCTTGTTTCTTGTTGTTTAATATGATCCTCCACAAGGATCTTCTTATCCAAAATTGACGTCAACATTCACCTACCTCTTTTTTCTTTCTTATATACTATGCTTCTCACTTCCAGTATCTATTCATGTGAAATAAATACACAACCCCCAATCATTGTCCATTTCCTAAATATCAGTTAAAAACCAATCAGTTAGCCCTGGCCGGTTGGCTCAGTGTTAGAGCGACGGCCTGGCATGCAGGAGTCCCGGGTTCAATTCCTGGCCAGGGCACAAAGGAGAAGCGCCCATCTGCTTCTCCACCCCTCCCCCTCTCCTTCCTCTCTGTCTCTCTCTTCCCCTCCCACAGCCAAGGCTCCACTGGAGCAAAGTTTGCCCGGGCGCTGAGGATGGCTCTGTGGCCTCTGCCTCAGGCGCTAGAATGGCTCTGATTGCTGCAGAGCGACGCCCCAAGATGGGCAGAGCATCGCCCCCTGGTGGGCATGCCGGGTGGATCCCGGTCGGGCGCATGCGGGAGTCTGTCTGACTGCCTCCCCGTTTTCAGCTTCAGAAAAATACAAACAACAACAACAACAACAACAAAAAACCAATCAGTTATTTCCAATTGCTTTGCAACACTATCTTTATCATCATCTATGTTACCTACTCTATGATTTTGGGGGGAACTTTCATTCCTTCCCATTCTATTAACTCTAGTGTTAGAATCATATTGTTTTAAGGGTTACATACATATACATGTTAAAATCTGATATATATTTTCTCAAGGTTATTTTTATTTTATTACTCTTTCTTAAATGTTGGTTTCTTTGTTCCTCCAGATATAATTTAGAATTGTTTTTCTTACATTTATTGATTGATTTTAGAGAGTCAGAGTGAGGAAGGGAGGAGAGGGAGAGAGAGAGAGAGAGAGAGAGAGAGAGAGAGAGAGAGAGAATAGCATTCATTTGTTGTTCCACTTAGTTCTTCCTTCCTGTATGTACCTGACTGGGGATCGAACCTGCAACCTTGGTGCTTCAGGATGATACTCTAACCAACTGAACTAACCAACCAGGGCGAGAATTAATTTTTAATGGGCCTAATAAGTACCTTTGTGAATATTATTGAGTTTACCTTGAATTTATAAGTTAACTTAAGAAATAAAAAATTTGAAATATTCTTTCCATCTAGAAGCATGGTCTGACTTTTCATTGAATCAATTCTTCTTTTTTCTTTTTTTAATTCCATTAGAGATGCTTTGTAATTTCCTTTATTTTGTTCTATACGCTTCTTATTAAGTTTACAGCTAGTTACTTTACATTTGGATGCTGTTACAAAGTGGATTTTTAACTTGGATTTTCCAAGTGACTATTTTTAATACCAACTACAACTATTTTAATTAATTAGTTTATTATTCTAAAGTGATACAGCTTCTCAGTTGATTTTCCTGGGAATTTTAGGAAGACAAATATATAAAAATAAAATGATCATTTTACTTCATTCTCTTTAAATATTTAGTTGTTTGGTTTTTTTTTTTTTGGTCTAATTGGATAAATTCGCACTTTTGGAATATGTGTCAAATAACAACAATAATGGATATTCTCGCTTTACTTGTTACTTTAATAGGACTGTTAATTCTAGAGTTTGTGTTGTGGTGTATGTGTGTTTGTGTGTATGTTTTAGGGAATTTCATTTGCATTGTTTTCTTAAATATTCATCACAATTTTTGGATTCTAACAATAACATACTCTTATTCTGTCTTTTGACCTAATGGTTGGATAAAGTTATTAAATGGAAACATCCTAATATTCAACCTAATATTTTTAATTTCCAAATCTCTTATTCCAAAAAAAATGATCATACAATATAGTAGAGAGGACAGAGCAAGGGTCAGAGACTAAATGCTTGCCTTTAGTTTTTATTTCCAGGAAGGTATCTATCTTAATATTAATACATGATCATTTGACACATAGTTCTTCTACAGTCACATTTTAAAAAGCATCAATGATTACACTTCTAATTCACTGACTGAGCTGCTATGTTGAGAAGTGAAGGCTCTGGAATACCGGAGTCCGGCGTGATCGGAGCACATCCCGGGATCCCAGACCCCCAGGCCGCGTGCTGCCCCATGCAAAGTGAATCTGTTTCAACTAGAGTCGCAGGCCTCTCCGGCCATGGAGTCACTGGGCTATAAAACACTTCTTATCAATTGGAGCAGCAGAGGTCAATCTTAGGAGCTGCCAATACGTTTCTGGTAGAATAACAACAAAAATGCGCTTGGGATTTTCACAGTGACAGATTAGAAGTGTAACCCTTTTGACACGCCTTCCTCATGTCACACGCCCTCCCCATGTCACACGCCTTCCCCATGTCACACGCCCTCCCCATGTCACACGCCTTCCCCAGGTCACACGCCTTCCCCATGTCACACGCCCTCCCCATGTCACACGCCTTCCCCATGTCACACGCCCTCCCCATGTCACACGCCATCCCCATGTCACACGCCCTCCCCAGGTCACACGCCTTCCCCATGTCACACGCCTTCCCCATGTCACACGCCCTCCCCAGGTCACACGCCCTCCCCATGTCACACGCCCTCCCCAGGTCACACGCCTTCCCCATGTCACACGCCCTCCCCATGTCACACGCCCTCCCCATGTCACACGCCTTCCCCATGTCACACGCCTTCCCCATGTCAACCACCTGCGCTGCCTTTGACATTTCTTCCACATCGAGTGGCGGTGGGACTCTCATCACACGCTAGGGATTTTCTAGTTCTCCTTTCACAGTCTCTTCTCTCCATCCTTCCATAATCACAGACCAGCGAGCTGTTCTCCTGTGCCCTGGGCCAGGACATGTCCTAGGAGTGGGACTTTACCAGTGAATAAGAAGGACATAGTCCCCGATGTCAGGGACTTCCCAGAAGCACAGGGGGCCACGTCAGTCACAGTGTGAAAGCACGGCTGGTGTTTGCGATGACTCTGTCTGACCTCTGCACGGAGCAGCTGTGACTGTCATGTGGGTCCCCAAGCAGGCCTGTCTGCCTCCAGTCCCGCCACCACTTCAGTCAGTCCTTACTAAGAAACATGGCTGAGGGTGTCTCTCTTCTTACAACTCTCCCCTGGGTCTCCATCTCCTATGGTTTTAACTGACAATTCATAGTAAGGAATGATGAGACTGCCCCTGCCCCCAACCCTATAAGCTTGGCCTTTATGTTCCTTCTCTGGCTACCTTGCGCCCCGAGCTCCAGAAACTTCAAACCACCTCCGCTCTGCCGTGGGCCGTGCTGTCACATGTCCGTGCTCCTGCTCTGCCTAGCCTTCCTCTTTCAAGTCCCACAGTAAATGACTGCTCTTAGGTGGAGCCTGGTGGGGTAGCCCCTCCCCACACGATCTTAGAGGCTTCCTCCTCTGTGCTCAGAGTGTGCTGCCCTGACCATTAGTATTTTTCTTAACACTCTTTGTTCTAGGCCAGGTGTCCCCAAGCTACGGCCTGTGGGTCACATACGGCCCCCTGAGGCCATTTATCCGGCCCCCCCGCCGCACTTCCGGAAGGGGCACCTCTTTCATTGGTGGTCAGTGAGAGGAGCACTGTATGTGGCGGCCCTCCAATGGTCTGAGGGACAGTGAACTGGCCGCCTGTGTAAAAAGTTTGGGGACCCCTGTTCTAGGCCATGATTTCCCTGTTTCCCACTAGAGTATGAGCCCTGAGGGGCATTATCCCAACATTAAGAAAAATGGGTTGACCAAATGCAGGAATTACAATGAAAGAGTAAATAGGAAAAACAAACAAACATGCAATGTGCTTCAGAAATTGCAGGGATTAGTGACTATTGGGGGGGGGGGGGCAAATGATGATGTTATGACATAAGCCTCAGGCTGAAAAAGAAAAGGCATCTTTTGATGGTTCTAAAGGAGTCCAAGTCATTTCACCCGCCCTTTCCACCCGTGCGTTATTTTTCTACAGAGTTGGGCTGGATGTCTAGGGTTTGCGTCCAGGAAGAGCTGACCTTCACATGTGTTTATTTTGCAAGTACATTGTCCAAGATGGGCCAGTTTGCAGTTCAGTGGTCTCTGACATGTGATACATTTAAAGTTTCGTTTAAACTGCTAAAAAAAAATCACACATAAAACAAAACAGAATAAATAATAAAAGTTTGCAAGAAGTCAATTTGGCTGACTAAGGAAGACAGCAAGACAGATACACCTGATTGGACCAAGTGGCAAACTTCTATTTTTTATTTCCCCCTTAGTTTTTTTTTTTTTTTTCTTTCTTATGAGCAGTACCAAATACCATTCAAATACACTTCTGGCTTTTTTCACTTTTATAATTTAAAGTTATCCAAACAGATTTCTGTGGAACTTTTTTTTCCCCCCTTTAATTGCTTTTGGCAGATCAAAATGGCAGATGTCTTTTAATGCCCTGCCATTTTCTCTGTGTAAATAATTATGTTCCCTTTCTGCCTGCAATTCACTGCTGCAGTTTGTCCAACATGGAATCTAGTTTATCTGGGAGCCCGCCCTGGCCCGAACCAGATGGAAAAATAAACGGATCTTCCTGATGGATAGGGTAGGTTGTTCTCTCAAGGTTTCCTGCTGTCACTGGCTTAACGACCTCCTGGGATTTGTCAACTCACTAAAAGATCCTAAATGTTTATATGTCACTGAATGCTTTAGAGGTTTTAAACCAAGAAATAGGCGGTATGTTTTTTTCTCCTTCCCTATCACCAAAGAAAAAATGACCCCACACAGAAGTGGGGGAGAGTGGATTCTTAGGGATATGATAAATTATAACAATGAAAAATCTATTAACACCAACAAACAGGGCATAACACTGAGAGAGCTTATACACACACATACCCACACACGTATATACATGCATAAGCAATTATTCCTATGATGCTATTTATTGTATTTCACATGTTGCCCATCCCTCAGTATCAAAGGTGTTAATTAAAAGGTCACAATCACCCCTACTTGATCGTGTAGAGATCCTTGATTTAGGGGGAGACATGACAGCCGTCAGAGTCTTTGGTCAAACTCTTTTCTTCATGAGCATGTTAAGACCAGCGTCTTCTAAAGTTAACTTATCGCAGCTTTTCCTTCATTGCTAAATATTGGGGAAATAGTAGATTTATTTTTGCCTCTGGCATTTTGGTTTGCCTCTGAGAGTGTGCATGTATGTTTCAGGAACTGTCATGAGAGGAGGTGTTATATGTGGGTCTCTCTACCATGAAATTCTTAGGTTTCTAAGAGCAGCTCTTTTTGAGGGGGACCTGAGACCCCCGGATCTTTCTGTAGGCTATGATGGAGTCCAAACAATTAGGTAACTATATAGGAGAAATTTGGTAAAAAAAAAAAAAAATTGTGTGTGTGTGTGTGTGTGTGAACCAATTAAATGGTATGCTACCATTACAGGATTCTAGGGTTGGCTGTGTGTTAACAAAAATACAGTGAAACCTAGAGGAGTCTGACTCCAGTTTTGTGTTTTTCGTGTTATTGTGAATAATCGCTTCCCCCTTTCTCAGTTCCCTTTCCTTTTTATAAAGTAAGTGTAATTATAATTTCTGCACATAGTTTCAAGAATTCTTTGGGATGGATAAGGTCTGTGGAAGTCACAAGAATCAAATTTGCACATATTAGCATCTCCATAAATGTTGCTAAGTTGAATCAGACCCTGCTCGAATAATGGAAAATAACAATGATATAAACAGAGGGAGATATTGAGCAGGAACACAATCCGCAGTGTAGACACAGGCGGGTTGACCAGGTTGGGTTCAGGAGTGAGGAGAAGATAGAGACTGGCACTGACTGCAAGCTAAGGAATCGGGAAGATCTGACTGCGGACAAGCCAGGTTGATGCTGAGATGTGGTGGAAGGAATACCATTAAGCTCTTTATTCTCTTAACACAAAAAACACTGCTAAATGCACAAGATGACCAAGGTAAGGTCCCTGCCATCAAGTTGAAGAGGAAAGACATTCAAGCAATTGCCTTAGACCAAAACATGCAATTATGTGTGGTGACAACAGGTGGACAGAGATTCTTATGGTGTTCAAAAGGGAGAGAAAATAAATCTATCTACCCAAGCTAGTATGCTCATCTTGAAGCATCAGTAATAACAAATATGAATAATACAAACTTTAAAAGTATTATTTGAAATGTCTACTATTTCAGTCCTTCAGATTGGAGATGGCAAATACTGGCATCAAACATTAGAATTGATTTTTCAAACATCACAACTCCAAGTATAAGAAAAAAATCTAAATGAACTTCCCATCAATGTCTTCTGTGACTGTTTAGCATGTATACTTCTGACATTACTAAAGCTGAAAACTCCACCTAGACTTTGGGACACACACACACTATCTATACATTTCTCCTATTTGTATATATACTATATATTCCATTACCCCAACAGTGCTATTGACAGATTTCTAGGAAAAGTAGAGAGGTCCCAGAGGAAAGAAATCAAATAATGAGCATTCTGCTGGTGACTGCGTAGCTAACCGTCTTCAAGCGTACAGAAGCGTTTTATGCGGTAGATAGATCTGCTTTGTCTCTGGAGGTCTGAACAGAAAGGGCAGGTAGGTAGATTTGGGTCAGACGTGAACAAGATAAGAGCAAGGATTGGCCTAGATTCTTCAGATCTTTAATAACCTTAAAAACAAGGCCCCAGATAGATGCACCCAGGATGTTTCTGGATAGGCTTAAGTGTCTCAGATCAGTTCAAGCAATGGGGAAGCTTTAGCCTTGGCAGAAAAGGACCGAGGGGAAGGGGCGGTGAGGAAGAGCATCTTCAGAGCTCTAGGGAAGCTCACCCGCCTGGTCAAGCCTCTCTACTGACATCAGGGTAAGAGCAGGATGCCCTCATCCTTTGTCACAGTGCTTCCTCGTTTCATGGTAATTCGCAGGGGCTGTGCCCATATCCCGCCCACCTTGTTCTGCCCCACCCCCTTTATTTGCTAATAGGAGGTTGGCACCCGGTCAAGGACTCTTTCTCCATTGACAGTTTTCCTTTTTATATGTATTTATTTTAAAAAATATGTAGAATAAATGGCGACTTTTAATAACCAAAGACATTAACAAAAATTGAAGATGCTGCTTTAAAAACCTTTGTGGATTGTGGAAACCAATTTGTCAATTAATATCAAGAGTCATATTCTATGAACCAGTAATTATAATCAAAGGTTATATCCAGTGAACCAGTAATCATCAGACATTTATCTTAGAAAAGAGTAAGAAATTTTAAACCACTATGTAAAAAATATATATATATATATATAATGTCAACATTATATGAGTTGAAAAAATTGCAAACAATCTAAGAACCCAAGAGTAGAATATCATATTATAGAGAAATTAATGATACTTCTTTGGAAAATTTAATACCACTGGGGAATTCTTAACACCTAAAGGTAGAGGAGGAAAAACCATGACATTACAGTCTTGCTGTCCTTTTTTTCTTACTTTTTTTTAAACTGAGGATTACATCACCAAAATTTCCCAGGTTATTCAAATATAATTCCCCTTTTCAGTGTCAATTGTACGTATCCCCCACTGGGCCACATCAGCATCATTTTCCTTATACCTGCATCCCCAAATGGTGCCACGGAGACCATCATTATTGGGAGCCCTTACATCTTGTTAGCGTAATGACAAAGTGCACAGGTACGAATAGCATATATTTGGAAACCAGGTTGTAGACTTAAAATATCTGAATCCTGAATTTGTTTGTCCATTAATAGAACACTATAATTTATTTGCGCATGACATATCCTAGTCATTAACGGCCCCCTTTGCAGGTTTTTGCCTGAGTTGGGGGTGGGGGTGGGTGGGGACTGGAACAGGTTACCTGTCTGTGACAAAGGATGAGAACACTGGGTTGTCAGGATGAAAAACCGAGGTGCTTGAAAAGCATTTTCTTACCTTGGGAAGTGTGCTGCCCGGGACTGATGGCACGAACTGCTTTCTTACCTCGGGATGACCAGCCCTCCGGGGTGGGCGGGCGCTTTCCAAGCTTTGCTGACATTTCCAGGAATTCACTTTCCTCTCTCTGCCAATAAGCTCCTCTTCCGCATTAGTCTGCAGCTGGAAAAGGAGCGATTCCAGAAAAAAATTAATATTTACCGCACCTCTCCGAAAATCTGGCACTGGGCTAAGTAACTTTGTGAATGTAATCAAATTTCATCCGAAAATTATTCCTTTCTTCGATGAGACTATAGGAACTTGAGTCGTGAACTTAATCTGTCTAAAGTAAGGCAATCAATTTGTAGATGATTCAGGACTCAAACCCAGGTCTTTTTGACCCTAAATACTAAGAGACTTGCTCTTTGGAAGCTTTATAAAAGGATAGATGTGAGAAAGCTCTTGATGGAAACTTAAAGCTCAATACATTTGCCTTTTTCTGTCTCATCTTATTAACCATGGAGCCAATTTGACATGTCGCTTTAAAATGTGTTAGAGTAGAAACTCTGTTTTCCCTTGGGTCACCCATAAACCTTAGGAATGTGTATGTCTCAAGGGAGGGGACCCTCTTAAATACAGATAGAGAATGGCTGGTTAATTAAAATACTTTATTTGAAAGGGAATCTGTAGTCAAACTTAAAATGCAAAATTGATTTCCAGAATAGGGGCTTTGTTAGTATTGCTAGGTTGTTTCCTTTTCCACTTGTTATCCTAGATTTGCTTTTCATAAAGTGCCTGCCCATAGTGACTCTTTAGTGACAAAGGTCAGTAGTCAGAGTGGACCACAAGAGGGACTCTCAGAGGCCACAGCACTGAATCCCCTGAAGTGTCTTCTCCCGAAAGGAAACTCATCCTCCCATTGACTGTGGGGCCACTTGGATCTAGAGAGGAAATATTTTATCCACTCAAGCAGCATGGAGCTGTTGGGTACCATGCCAGGCTGGTTAAACACGTTTGCCATTCCACATTCACCTTTCACCAATCCTCTATTAGCCCTGGAGGATCCCAATACTGGGAGCCACCTTTTCTGGTAGGATTCTTGAGCCCTCTGGAAGCACACAGCTCAGAGGACAAGCACCGGCTTTCATCACAATATTTGGTTTCAATGACAATCCCTTGCGGCATGCTTGATATCAACTAGTGTCCTCATTTTAATGATGATCAAGGGAGACTCTAGATGGGACAAATGACTCATTCTAAAGCATATAATTAGTATATGCCCAAGAAGACACCCTCAGTTCATTGATTCTCCACCTCTTGAGCTCATCTTAAAACCCATACATAAAACACACTTGACTAGAAGAGATTTAAAAAAAAAAAAAAAAAGAGTTCTTGAGAGTCTACTGATCTACCACTCAGAGACAATAAATGCTGCAGTCAGCTGGGCACTTTCATGAACTTTTATGTAATCATTTTGGTACATCTGAGAGGGCTCAGCTGTTCAGAATATGAAACATCTTGAATTCACACGCTGGTGTCCTGCTCAGATCCGTGTTTCCCATTAGTGTTTGATTTTCATTTACTTTCATGTGGAAGCCAGCCTGCTGCGATCTGGAGGGACAATCTCGATGGCAGATTGAAGAATAGCTTTTAAATGATGGCTTCTATGGGTTTAAAAACAAAAACAAAAACATGCAGTTCGCATTTCCTCCACACCAACCCCCTGGGCAATAGGGTGGGACCAAACAGATAAACTAGGTACATTGGGCCTGTCATCCCTGTCGGGGAGTTCTATTTAGTCAAGCAGTTTTACTAATTTGCTTTTCCTCTTAAATCAACTCATGATGTTGTTAGGAACATTTCAAATCATTAAAGAGTTGGTAGATAGTGTAACTGTTAACTTGTGAACATCTTACTGAACTCCAAAGAATTTATAAGAAGGAAAAAAGCATATTTTGAAGTAATTAATTAAAGATATGTTAATTCTATTTTCTAATTGTTAAGCATAGAATAGTGTTATGTAGCCTAGAATACGTAAAAAAAATACTCAGGAAACTGAATTTACAGTTAATATTTTTTTCACCCATTTATTTTTATTTTTTCATGATTTTCCATAGTATAAGTAATTTGTTCCCCAGTGATAAGAGTAATACAGTGTGTCCGTAAAGTCATGGTGCACTTTTGACAGGTCACAGGAAAGCAACAAAAGATGATAGAAATGTGAAATCTGCACCAAATAAATGGAAAACTCTCCCAGTTTCATACCTACTCAGTGCAGTTCGATGTGGGCTCATGCACAGATTTTTTAGGGCTCCTTAGTTAGCTATCCCGTATAGCCTCTATAGACTTGTCAATGACTGATGGCCTACCAGAACGGGGTTTTTCCACCAAACTCTTGTTTTCCTTCAACTGCTTATCCCACCGGGTAATGTTATTCCTATGTGGCAGCGCTTTGTTATAAACGTGCTGATATTCACATTGCACTTTGGTCACGGATTCGAATTTAGCGAGCCACAAAACACACTGAACTTTCCTCTGTACCATCCACATCTCGACTGGCATGGCCGTGGGCTGCTCTGCTGTATACACGGTGTTAGGTCATCATCTGCACATGCGCACATGCTGCCACATCATCCTACAGAAACTGGGAGGGTTTTCCTTTTATTTGGTGCAGATTTCACATTTCTATGGTCTTTTGTTGCTTTCCTGTGACCGGTCAAAAGTGCACCATGACTTTACGGACACACTGTAGATGCCAGTCACACACAATTCAGAAAATGAAGAAAAGAGGGCTGGCTAGCTCATCAGCCTTGTGTTGACTGAGATGTTGGCTGCAAAGGGCAGAGACTCTGTCCCCACAAGGCAGGCCGAAGGCCGGTGCGTACCCCCTTTCTTTCCGCGCTGCTCAGATTATCTGCTCACCCTTAAAGGGAGACCAGGTCTGCCTTTTTTGTATGTATTTTCTCTCAAAGAGAATAAATTACATTTCCTTTAACCTAAACTATATCAGCATGATTTTGAGATTCTAAGGTATTCTTTTCTTGGGACGAGAGCTAATTCATGGTACTGTCAGTGCATTTAAAGCCTGCAAGCCATTGAACCACTGCATTGGCGATAACAGTCAAATTGCTATAAACTGCTGATTCTTAACTCACAAAGGGAGACAGGCCACTCACCCAGTGTGTGTGTGTGTGTGTGTGTGTGTGTGTGTGTGTGTGTGTGTGTAATTTGATGGAGTTTATTCAAAACGTCAACTGCTGTATAATCCCAGTGTTCCACACCCCTCTTCCCCCACAGAGCATACAGCCTGGGGAAAAAATATTTTTGGGGGTGGAGAGATATGCAGAAAACATGATGAGGACGCATTCGGGGTCATAGGTTACACAAGGCTGACAAACGCATGAAAGCCAGCATCTGGAATTTGGGTTAAACCTTTCCCAGAACAGAGTTACATCATTTGTTCAACACGATTTATTGAACGTCTGCTGCGTGTCCAGCCCTGGAGAGGCCGAGATGACTCAGATAAAATCCCCTCCTCTCCCAGAAGGTCATCTTCTAGGAGACGTCAGACAGCGACAGCAGAGTGAGCGGGGTGCCAGTTTCTGTAGGGAGGCGCGGTGCTGGGGGTCACCCAGGAGGCGCTGGGAGAGGTCCAGAAAGGCCGCCCTGAAGGGGCGACTTCCGGATGCAGTGCTGAGGCACCAGGCGCTCACGGGCTGTGGTGGAAGCAACCGCTTTGGGGGCATTAGGTCAGCGAGTGAGAGGACACGGCCCAAGACAAGCACTGTGCTTGGGACCGGAGTGACTTCGGCATGGCGGGATGCGTGGGAAGGGAGGGGCTGGGCGTCAGCCCGGAAGGCAGGACCACATCTCTCTAAGACCCAGGGCGCTGTGCTGTGTGGTCAGCAGAGCAACTTGGAAGGATTTTATAAAGCAGGAGGGGGTGACGTGTTCGACTGTGTGCCTGATGGTGCTTGGATTTCAAACAAGCTATAAATCGGCTGTTGGGTTTTATAAGATGTTTCCTCTTAAAGGAGAGATTTTTCCTTTAGGACTCCCTTGAGTTTCTAGTTGCAGCAAGGGTAAGGGCGGAACAGGAAATCTCTGGAAACAAACACACAAGAACAAAAAACCTGGCCACAGGCTTGTCACAAAGTCGGGGAGTACAAAGAAGGAAAAGAAAGGGTTTTTTTTGTTGTTGTTCATTTTCACACTCACTTGTGTATTTATTTATATCCTTTCCAAATACAGAACGTGTGGTGGAGGGCCGCACTGGCTTGTATTTGATGAAAAGGACAATGCCCCCCCACCCAAAAAATGGCGCGGTTGTCTTGCCAGTGATGGTGTTTCTGTATCCACCAAGTAAAAAAGAGTCAACTTCTGAGATTGGTCCCAAAATGGAGAGAGGTTAGCCTGTGATCCTGTCGCAACGCAGTCACACAGGAGGGGCAAGTGGGGGAGATGCAGTCTGTGACCCTGGACGTTAGCAGAGGGCCCTCCGAGCGGCCGGGCTGTGACCTGAGTGTCCCCATTCTGAGAGCGCACCGCGTCTCCCCTGATCTGAATGTCCCGGTTCTGAGAGCGCACCGCGTCTCCCCTGATCTGAGTGTCCCGGTTCTGAGAGCGCACCGCGTCTCCCCTGATCTGAGTGTCCCCTGATCTGAGTGTCCCGGTTCTGAGAGCGCACCGCGTCTCCCCTGATCTGAGTCTCCCCTGATCTGAGTGTCCCGGTTCTGAGAGCGCACCGCGTCTCCCCTGATCTGAGTGTCCCGGTTCTGAGAGCGCACCGCGTCTCCCCTGATCTGAGTGTCTCGGTTCTGAGAGCGCACCGCGTCTCCCCTGATCTGAGTGTCCCGGTTCTGAGAGCGCACCGCGTCTCCCCTGATCTGAGTGTCTCGGTTCTGGGAGCGCACCGTGTCTCCCTGATCTGAGTGTCCTGGTTCTGAAAGCGCACCCTGTCTCCCCTGATCTGAATGTCTCGGTTCTGAGAGCGCACCGCGTCTCCCCGGATCTGAGTGTCCCGGTTCTGAGAGCGCACCGCGTCTCCCCTGATCTGAGTGTCCCGGTTCTGAGAACGCACCGCGTTTCCCTGATCTGAGTGTCCCGGTTCTGGGAGCGCATTGCGTCTCCCCTGATCTGAGTGTCCCGGTTCTGAGAGCGCACCGCGTCTCCCCTGTTCTGAGTGTCCCGGTTCTGAGAGCGCACCGCGTCTCCCCGGATCTGAGTGTCCCGGTTCTGAGAGCGCACCGCGTCTCCCCTGTTCCCACAGACAACACCGCAGGCGTGTACGCCCGGCGCGGAGGCTTCAGTCGGCAGAAGCAGGACCTGTACCTCCTGCCCATCGTGATCAGCGACGGCGGGATCCCGCCCATGAGCAGCACCAACACCCTCACCATCAAGGTCTGCGGGTGCGACGTGAACGGGGCGCTGCTGTCCTGCAACGCCGAGGCCTACATCCTGAATGCCGGCCTGAGCACCGGCGCGCTGATCGCCATCCTGGCCTGCATCGTCATCCTCCTGGGTAAGGGGACCCCTATCCGGCCACCTGCAGGAAGGGCCTCGCTCCGGCCCACCCAAGACCCACAGCCATATCTCAACTTCGGGCTCGCTACGGGAACTGTGCTACATACTGGGGATACAAGTTGAGACAATGAAGCAGTTCCTGCTCTCATACACTTTATGAGACGGGGGTCAGGGGTAGCGGTGGGGGGAGCAAGCATCTTAACAAGCAGGTGGAGCAGAGTGGGGTGGAGGCTGATGAGAAGGTTGACAGGTATCAGGGGACTGCATAGCAGGAGCCACCTGGGGGTGCTGTGGGGAGGACGCCAGAGAAGGTTTGCAGAAGAGGAAGCTAGTCAGAGACCTAGGATATAAGCAATGGTTTGCCTTACAAGAGGAAGGAGAGGGGTTAGAGGCAGAAAGAATAATCACAAGGCCAAAAGCATGTAAAGGGGCTCGAGGAACTGGATGAAGGTCACCCGGCTAGAGCTGGATCTGGACTCGTCCTCTACTTATCATATATGGTATCTGGGGGCACGCCGCAGCTTACAGGGGCGCCTGAGCAGCTCGTCCTGCGCCTGCCAACTGAGGGAGCTGCCCCCCTTCTGCATTCGTCTGCTGTGTAGTAACCGGGAGTGTCCCGAGGCTGATAACATCTACCCTTGTTGGGCCTCAGGGAGCTTAGATCAGTTCTCCCCAAGTCTCAGAACTTGTGAGTGACACAAATCAAGGTTCAAATCCAAGCATGTTTGACACCTAATTTATGCCATTCCCATGATGCTTAGTTCTCCGCTGAATGGATCAATGGGGTTCGGCTGCATAGGGAAGAGCCATTGAGTTCAGTCCCACAGGTAGGTCCTGACTGTGGCCTGGGTACCAGGCCTTCCCTCTGGGCCCTGGGGAACGAAGAGATGACTTACACAAACTCTCAGGGCTTAATCAGGTCGTCGCCTATGGAGGAAAGTACGCCTGGGCAGCTAAACTAGAGAGGCACATAGTGAGTGCCAGGATCGGGACAGGGACCATCCCTATGGGGGCGCAATGCATAGAAAGTACCTGGCATTGACTGGGAAGGTCAGAGACGTCTTCCTAGAGGATGGGACATACAGCTCAGGTTCTGAAAGAGTTTCCCAGCTGGCGAAAGAGGCTAGGCTAGATGGATATTACAAGTGGAATACAAAAGAGCGCTAAAAAATTCATAGTTGGCCCTGGCCAGTTGGCTCAGCGGTAGAGCATCGGCCTGGCGTGCAGAAGTCCCGGGTTCGATTCCTGGCCAGGGCACACAGGAGAGGCGCCCGTTTGCTTCTCCACCCCTCCCCCTCTCCTTCCTCTCTGTCTCTCTCTTCCCCTCCTGCAGCGAGGCTCCATTGGAGCAAAGATGGCCCGGGCGCTGGGGATGGCTCTGGGGCCTCTGCCTCAGGTGCTAGACTGGCTCTGGATGCAACAAAGCGACGCCCCAGAGGGGCAGAGCATCGCCTCCTGGTGGGCATGCCGGGTGGATCCCGGTTGGGTGCATGCAGGAGTCTGTCTGACTGCCTCCCCGTTTCCAGCTTCGGAAAAATGAAAAAAAAAAAAAAAAAAAAAGAAAAGAAAAGAAATTTATAGTCTAGCTGGGGAGCCCGGGGTGGTAACCCTGGGCTAAGAATTGTGATGAGGGTAAGAATGGGGGCAGGTGGGTGCATTGGAGCAGGTGCTCATAGCTCTATGTGGTGTCAGGATGGGATGCCAGGAATGACTTCCCTGATGAAGGATAAGACAGAGTCCGCCCAGCAAAGGAAGTGACAGGGAAGGGTTTGAGTGACAGTGTCCTCAAGAGTGAGGCCCAGAGGAAGGACACTGCTTAGTGGCCAGGGACAGCCTGGGCAGGTGCAGGGTCTCTGAGTGGTGCTGGACCCAGGGGGGCTCTCAGACCACTTGCCAAATTCAGCCACAAACATTTTCTCCAGTGTTGCTGAGTTGGAAGAGGGGAAGGGGGTGGGGGGAGTTCTAATGGGACGTTGTGGAAATCCCCTGAGAAAAGGCACTAGATAAAGAATTGAGCCTTGTCTGAACTTCCCTTATAAGCAGCTCTGCTCTCTCATCCCAGGTTGCCTGGCATTAGCGGGGTTCCTTCTGAAAGAGGGGAAGAGACAGATTTGCTTCGTGGGGAGCTCCAGCTGATGCTGTTTTTCTATATTCAAATAAATAAGAGAAGTTTTGTGTTTTGAGATCTTCATAAATGTTCCCTCTTCTACATAGTGGTTTGAAGAGGACTCTATCATGCTTATGGTTAGATTTTTCATTAAGGTCGAGTAGGTCAAGGCTGACCGCCCCCCACCTCACCCCCCAGAGTTCTGCCCAGGAGCTGGACATCACCTCCTATACAGAGACAGGACCCGAAGTCACTGAATGTGCATGGCCCTGACCTGGGAGAGGCAGCCATCTTCCTTTGTATAAAGGAAACTGGTGTCAGCCATGTTTAAGAGGCTGCAGATCACACAGTTAGAATCTTCCTAATTCTTAGGAGGATGACTTCCAAAATAGGGTCAGATTCATTTGTAAAAAGCTCAGCGTAGCCCCAACTTACCAATGTGTCTAGATAGGACAGCTCCTGGCAGCATTCTGCCGAGGGAGGGCCAGGTGGAAGGCAGTTTTCCACGCGTGTGGGGGTTCTAGGTAGAGCTCTTATCTCCCAGGCTGGGCTCAGTTCTGCAGTGTGCACACCCTGTGCTTTACGGTAAGCAGAGTTCTCCCAGGGTGAGGACCCGGGAATAAGGGGCTTGACCTGTCCTCACTGTCCTTTTCCTTTCCTCATAGTCATCGTCGTGTTGTTTGTGACCCTGAGGAGGCAAAAGAAAGAGCCGCTCATCGTCTTTGAAGAAGAAGATGTCCGTGAGAACATCATTACCTATGACGATGAAGGGGGCGGGGAGGAAGACACAGAAGCCTTTGATATCGCCACCCTCCAGAATCCCGACGGGATCAATGGGTTTATCCCTCGCAAAGACATCAAACCCGAGTATCAGTACATGCCTCGCCCGGGGCTCCGGCCAGCGCCCAACAGCGTGGATGTTGATGACTTCATCAACACGAGAATACAAGAGGCAGACAATGACCCAACCGCCCCTCCTTATGACTCAATCCAAATCTATGGTTATGAAGGCAGGGGCTCGGTGGCCGGGTCCCTGAGCTCCTTAGAGTCTGCCACCACGGATTCAGACTTGGACTATGACTACCTACAGAACTGGGGGCCTCGTTTTAAGAAACTAGCAGACTTGTACGGTTCCAAAGACACTTTTGATGACGACTCTTAACAATACGACACAAATTTGGCCTTAAGAACTGTGTCTGGCGTTCTGAAGAATCTAGAAGATATGTAAACAGGTATTTTTTTACATCAAGGAAAGGCTCATTTCAAACAAGCAAAGTTTTACAGAGAGGATACATTTAATAAAAAAAACTGCGAGGACATCAAAGTGGTAAATACTGTGAAGTACCTTTTCTCCCAGAAAGGCAAACATTGAAGTTGTTTATCGGCTTGGCTTCGCTGGAGGAAAACCACTTGGCATACAAAATATTTAAGTGAAGGAGGAGTCTTATGGGGAACTCAACAATGAAGGGAAATCGTTTCTGTGTTATGGACATTCAAGTCCTTCTTTCTTTCTTTACTTTTCTTTCTTTCTTTCTTTTCCTTTTTTTTTTTTTTTTTAATCAAAGAAGCTTCCACAAAATTAGAAAGGACAACAGTTCTGAGCTGTAATTTCGCCTTAAACTATGGACACTCTCTACGTAGTGCATTTTTAAACTTGAAATATATAATATTCAGCCAGCTTAAACCCATACGATGTATGTACAATACAATGTACAATTATGTCTCTTGAGCATACTGCTGACTCTTGTAAATCTTTTTGCTTCTCCTTCCATCTTAAACTAATACGTGCCAGATATAACTGTCTTGTTTCAGTGAGAGGCGCCCTATTTCTATGTCATTTTTAATGTATCTATTTGTACAATTTTAAAGTTCTTATTTTAGTATACATACAAATATCAGTATTCTGACATGTAAGAAATGTTACGGCATCACACTTATATTTTATGAACATTGTACTGTTGCTTTAATATGAGCTTCAATATAAGAAGCAAAAACCTTTGAAATAAAAAAAAAAGATTCTTTTTTAATTCTGGGTTTGATTCTTAACATTGGCAAAATTCGGGATTTCTAGTGACCCATTTATATTTCTAATTCAAGATGTCGTGATCTTTTAATAACCCTATTTATGCTCTGTGGCCGTCGGCTGCTTTAATTGTTTATTTAAAATCAAATGTGTTTTGCACGTGTGTTTTCGGATGAGATTCTATAACATCGTGTGAACATTTTGTGCGTTCTCAGCCTGAGCTTCCTGGCTTCTCTTCACACACGTTTTTCTGGAAAAGCAGGATGCTAAAGATCTAGGTCAGTCAGTGGTTTTGCAATACTTGTTATATAATATTCATTTATCTTGTATATCAGTAATTTGATAGTTATGGGCGATGATTCCATGAGGGAGGGAATGAAATGATCAAAACTCTGAAGTGCAAGATGTAGATTTTTAATGACCCATACCAAGCATTTGGAGCTTGGGGGTATGAAGAGTCAAAAAAAACAGACATTTGCCACGAGTGCTCATCAGACCTCCAATGTTATTCTATCTTTCCTTACTTTGATCTTGCCAAGCTATCATAATGACTCTGACAGTTAAAAACTGCTTCCTTTTCCTCCTGATGTTAACTCCTATTAAAACAAGGCAGTGTTTTTAACTTTGATAAAAGAAAGAGCAATTCATTTTCAGTCCGTTGTTATAAAATAGGCTTTGGGCCATCAGCTCAGAAGGAGGGCAGGGACCGCTGTGGGTTCTGAGGGTCACTGCCATGGGATGCCCGACGACGCCTAGTCTCCTGCGGCCCCATCCAGCTGCCTGGGGATGGGACTTCCACGAAGGACGCTTCACCTGCTCAGTTGGGCCAAAGGTCAAAACGTAGCAATACTTGGGGAAAGACCGCACAGCGTCATGCAGAAAATGCTTCCCCTCTTTCCCCCTGGACCCAGGGCATATGCTTTCTCTTGGATTGCAGACAATTTTTAGACTAATCTTTTTTTATTTTTCTTAGTTTATTGTTCAAGTTTCTTTTAAGCATTTCTTGATATCTTGCTACATACTATTTTTATGACTGAGTCAAAATGCATACAAAGAAAAAT